>NC_135783.1:319414321-319676821 GCF_051106095.1 Pogona vitticeps | reverse complement strand
CACTTTATATTTTACGTCTTTTCATACTTCCTCTCATTCCCCTGCTCTTGCTTCCTAAACCAATCTGTATCTCCCTGCAGCACTCTGCATATCCATTGCATTTGTCTTGGATATTTTGGAGGGCATTATTTATTTATTTATTTATTTATTCATTCATTCATTCATTCATTCATTCATTCTATTTGTACCCCGCCTATCTGGTCAAAACGACCACTCTAGATGGCATCCAGACAGATAAAAATATAAACACACGTACATATATAAAAAAAAAGAAATAAAAGTATCCAGGAATAGACAATTAAACAATAAACATTAAACAATAAACAATAAAATGGGAAGGAAAAGGAAGGTGAAACTAGACAAAAGCAAAAAACAAACAAACCCCTGTTTCATGACTAAAAGTGTGGTCATGCATTGTGAATATTCTCTAATATTTTTGCATAGTTTATTGCTGTTATGCAATATGAGTCTAGTGTTTGTGAAATTTGGGATTTGAAAGCTCAGAATTCTAGAGACTGTGCCTATAGTAGAAATAGAGGAAATGTTGTAAGACTGCAACTTCAATCAGCTCTAGTTAACATAGCCATTGTTGAAGGATGATGGGAGTTGCATATTCTCCATCTCTGGCTTACAACACTCATTTACAAGTCTGAATTGTGGTATGACAGTTAAGGACGGGACGTGGTGGCGCTGCGGTCTAAACCACAGAAGCTTGTGCTGCAGGGTTAGAAGACCAAGCAGTCGTAAGATCGAATCCACGCGACAGAGTGAGCGCCTGTTGCTTGTCCCAGCTCCCACCAACCTAGCGGTTCGAAAGCATGCAAATGCAAGTAGATAAATAGGGACCACCTCGGTGGGAAGGTAACAGCGTTCCGTGTCTGAGTCGCATTGGCCATGTGACCATTGAAGATTGTCTTCGGACAAAACGCTGGCTCTATGGCCTGGAAACGGGGATGAGCGCCACCCCCTAGAGTCAAAAACGACTGGACAAAAATTGTCAAGGGGAACCTTTACCTTTACCTTTTTATGACAGTTAAGACATCAGATTAAGGGTTATAAAAGTCTTCCTGATCTTCCATTATAGCTTGGAAGTATCCCAGTCATTCCTAGTAATAAATTGCCTGTTTTTTAAGCACATCACTCTGCACCTTGAAGATCTTGGAAATACTGTCTCTTGAAAAAATTCTTAGTACTAACAGGATCCTAAGGAAACAACAAAGTCCTCTTTCAAAAAGTGTTTCAGATAAAATATTTTCTGTATTCTGTTTTTGAGGAAAGGAGTATGTCTTACTTATATATGAACTCCATTTCTGTGCAGATGGTGGTGTGGTACCTCTTTCAGATTGCATCAGCAGTAAGCTGTATCCATAGGGAAGGAATCCTTCACAGGTGGGTGCTTAATAAAGCCACTTACTGGTAGGAAAGCAAGTAACCTTTGTGTGTTTTTTCATTATGGCTGTGGTTATTTTGAGAAATTAAAAGCTTTCTATTCTGTTCCCCCATCCCCAGTGATGTTCCAGGGATGCCTAGGCATCTCTTTCATTTTAGGAAGCCTTCCAGAGCTGCAGAATGGGTTAGGGAATGGTTCAAAGTTGGAAAATAGCTCCCTCTAGTCCATGGCATGATCACAGCTAATCACATCACTGGAGATTGATGGCATAACTCAACACCAACAGGATTACAGACAATGTAGTGTATTTTCCTAGCTTTCTATTTCTTGTTCTTTGCAGTTCTGCCTAGTTGGTGAAATCCAGGGTGCTTCATAAATTGGCAGATAGGAGAAAGAGTGGGAGCTAATTTTTTCAGTCATAATTTCCATAGGCATAATGTGTTCTTAAGATATGTATTTATTTATTTATGGGTTAGATATTAGTTCTAAGTTTTGTTTGCTCAAATCTTCTGAGTTCCAAATATTGGGAAATATTTGTTTGACTTATTTCTATATAGAGAGGATACTGTGCCATAACTTCTGATAATTTCTATAAGCGTTTTTAATTGAAATGATGCATAGTAGCTATCAAGGCAGTTTATTGAAAATCCTCCTTTACTTCTTGAGCTTCATATTATTTTTGAAAAAGTATTTTAATTTAATTTTTTTCTTATCTTGGTTTTTCCTCCTTTACACATACAAATGTTTCTAACGCTGTCTGCCATTTCTTCATTTTCTTTTTGTAGTGGGATATTTTGATTCTAAACTGGCCTCTTAGTACAGTATTACCTTCTAATTTCCATAGTCGTACTTGACTGATCCCAGGAATAGAGTTTTCTTTATAAAATAGTGTTACTGAGTTTTTAATATTTTCTATTACTTTTTTGACCATCCTTATTGCTTCAGTTTTAAAAAGGTATGTTTTTGTGATAATACTCCTCTTCTCTTAGAACTTCCTCCTGCACAATACTGCTTGCCAATGAAAAGATAAGATAATATCTTGTTCACCTTTTTTCTTTTGATGTTTCTAAAACCTGTATCAGGTTGCTGATACATTACAAATTTATAGAAAGGATAGTATTTAATGACGTTTCCCAGCCCACTGACATTTAGCAAAATAACTCTAATTTTGCCTGTCATTTGCATACCAGAATGCATGGTTTCCAGCAACTCGGAGAGAGATTATTTGTTCTCTGGTGTATCTAACATGCTTAAATACTGAGCTAAACATACTTTCTACCCATTGTCATTTAACAGTCAACAAAACAACAAGCAACATAACAGGTTGTATACCTCAACTTAGCAGTGAGAACAAGGTTCTTTGTGATCTCTTCATGCATGCTGCTTTCCAGCAAAATATAAGGTGCAGAGGTGATTAATTTAAGTGAGACTTTGCAGTCGAGTTGCTCTAGCTTCACTCACTGTTGTGATAATACTTACTGTTCCCAAAAGCTGTTGTGTTGGGAAACTTAAAGATGGTAGTTCAAAAGGCATAAAGTGAGTGATTCATGCCAATATGGCGGAATTCACCTGTCTTGCAAAAGGGTGGTCATATGGTCATATATGTTTTTTGGGGTTTGTCATCTGGCAGTTGTTTTGATTTGTAGTCATTTGAGCTACTGAGTTGTCATCATTTTCTATTTGTTTCTCTAGTTCTCATGGAACCTAGATGTTCAGTGCTTTCTATAGTATTATCATTTGTCCAGTGGTGATTGTGTATTTGTCCAGTGGTGATTGTATGAGGAGTTTGAATGGATAGCCCCGTTTATATTTAAAACCAGCTTCTCTCAACAGTGTTGTGTAGGGATGGAATGCTTTCCTCTTTTTTAGAGCTTTGATAGAGAGATCCTAGAATATTAGGATCTTAGATTGCTTCTGATTGGGGCTTTCTAATTTAAGTGATCCATGACACTAGCTTTTAAAAATATGAAATGAAGGCAGTAGTTACATATTGTGATTTATCTGATCCTGTCAGTTTCAGTTCCAGGGCTTTATATGCTCTGTCTACATCATAATCCTTTATTTCTAAGTCAAGGAATGCTTCTTTAAGCTTTTTATTATTATTTTTAAACCATACTCACAATCTTATTTGCATTTTCCAAGCCCAGCAGTCCTCTTATTCAAATATCTTTCCATTTGTTGAAATTTTCAGTTCCTCAGTTCTTAATTGCCTGAATTGATAAGAATGCTGAAGTGCATTACTATTGTGATTATGTATTAAGCTGAGATCTAGTGCCACATTTGTAGATTTTTCAACCTTGGTCAGTTTCTGTGATGAAACCTAGGTCAGTTTCTGTGATAAGGAGTCCCTGTGCCTTTGCATTCCTTCTGAGTCATGATCTGTTTGTACTTTAACTGCTTTTAAGAAGGAAGTAAAAAAACCCTACTTTTTAGACAGATATTCGATGTTTAACCTGCCCTATAGAGTTGTTTTTAATTTGCATCCTTTGATATGTTAAGGTTTTTGAAGCATTTTGCTGATTTTTATGGTGGATGGGTATATATTATTTTATTACAGTTTTAGCTAAATTTGGTTTTATTTCTTTTAAAACGTAAGCCACCTTGAGTGCTGTCTTTTTGTGGTAAGGTGGAGTAGAAAATAAATAAATACATTCTGGGATATACTGACCTGTTTCTCATCTAGCAGTTTAATTGCTTCCCACCAATCATATTGCAGCCCTGTTCTCTGCCAAATGGGTTCTTCAGTTGTCTTGGTTTTACTTTTCCCCTTCCCTTTCATGTACATAGAGGAGCCAGGTGCCATTTTTTTCTGAGTCTAGGTTTTCTTCAGTGAGTCTTGATTCTAAGTTTTCTTTACAGTAAAAATACTTAATTAGGCCTTTTTCTGCCAGTGAGGATGCAGAGCACTTCATGCACTGTATTTTTGTAATTTATAGCCAGATATTTTCTATTAAATAGTTTTGTTTTTATAAGTGAGCTGGAACACTAGCAAATAAATTACCCATTCATGTTGGATGCCGGTCAACCACACACTTCCATCTTAAGTAGAGATGGGCGCAATCTGCCAAACCTGTGGTTCATGACTTTTTTTTTTTAACTGAACAGGTGTTTGGCGCTTCCTAACCCTGTCTCTTTCAGTAGCACCCACTCAGAGGCCATGTCCTGGCTTCCCTGATCCGCTTCCTTTGGGATCTCTCTCTGAGCGGGCATCTGCTGGAGGAGATGGGAATAGGAAGCGCCAAATACCTGTCTGGCCAAAAAACAAACTAGCACAAACTGTTGGTTTGGTGGTTTGTGCCTATCTCTAATCTGTGATCATTTTTTTCCTATGAAACTAGGGATACTAGCTTAGGTGTTTCTAACATCTAGAAAGCAACTGTTGTTGTTGCTGTTGTTGTTATGTGCCCTCAAATCATAACTGATGTATTGTGATCCAAATAGGGATTTCAAGGTAAGTGGGTTTCCATGGCTAAGGGAAGATTCAGATCCAAGCCTCCTGAATCCTAGTTTGCCACTCTGTTCACTACACCACACTGAGTATCTAACAGCTATTAACTTCAATCAAAACAAGGTTGTTGATATAAAATTATACATTTAGAACTGCACATGACAGCTTATACAATTATGTGGTATAAAACGCTTTAGCTATTGGAACTTGTAGTGAAAATCCAAGACTTTGGACATGGAGAGGGATGGTTAACTGCTTTCAGAGTAACAGTATTGGGGAGTGGGGGGGGGCAAGAACAGAATAATACCATATAAAGTCCTGTCTATGGCAGGTAATTTGAAGAAATTCATCAAAATCATTCTTTCTTCTTTAGGGATATAAAGACACTGAATATTTTCCTCACCAAAGTAAATCTTATAAAACTGGGTGACTATGGCTTGGCAAAAAAGCTAAATTCTGAGTATTCCATGGCTGAAACTGTAAGTGTCTGCAAGTTTAGTATTTTGATAGAATAATTTTCCTTTTCACTAGTTTGGAAACTAGATGTGTGTTTCCAGCAGCATGACCTTACTTTATGCTATCACTTCCTGACTTGGTCTGCCTGTCATGACAACCCATGGGCTTATTATTCAGGACTTGACTGAAATGGCTAAACAAACTAAAAGCCTTCTATCCATCCTTTCTTCAGCACAGAATAGAACATGTATGTATGTATGTATGTATGTATGTATGTATGTATGTATGTATGTATGTATGTATGTATGTATGTATGTATGTATGTATGTATGTATGTATGTATGTATGTATGCACACATGCACACATGCACACATGCACACATGCACACATGCACACATGCATATAATTTATATGCCACCTTTCTCCACATAGGGGTGTCAAGGCAGCTCACAACAATTAAAACTGTACGATAATCACAGTTTTTAAAACACCATCAAATTTATGCTAAAAACAATCAAACCACTATGAATATTAAAACCACAATTAAAAATAATATTTAAAACATTTAAGAATTCCTAAATTAAATAAATAGAGCATTCTAAGATCCCTGTGTTGTTTAAAATCCTGCTTGAAAAGGAGGTTCTTTGCCTGGTGATGGAAGGACAAGAGGGAGGGGCCAACCTGGCTACGCATTCCAAAGAATGGGAGCAACCCTATCTCCTATCCTCAACAAATCAGTCTGGGAAGGTGGCAGAACTGTGAGAAGGAATACACATAAGATTTCAAATGTTGAGAAGGTCCATTTTCTGGTAATCATGTAGCCCAGTGGTCCCCAACTTTGGGCCTCCAGATGTTCTTGGACTTCAACTCCCAGAAATCCTGGCCAGCAGAGGTGGTGGTGAGGGCTTCTGGGAGTTGTATTCCAAGAACATCTGGAGGCTCAAGGTTGGGGACCACTGATGTAGCTCATGAGCTGCATGTGTCCCACAAGGCTGTTTTTAAGGAGATGGACATAGCCACTCCTGTTGTATTGTGATATCTGAACCTAATAGGAGCTAGCATTCTGTCTTGCCTTTCTCCAGTGGGGCAAAAGAACATCCCTTAGACCAACCACGGGTGTTTTATTTGGCCCAATGGGAAAAGCTAGGCCAGTGTGTTCAATCCTGCCAGGTTTGAATGTCACTCCAAATGAATTACAAACAGAAGGTGCATTGTTTGTTTCTCTGCTCTTGCTTGAAGTGAGAGTTATCAGTCACCATGTACAAGCATGCAGACCTGTTCAGGAAAGTTATAATTATTTGGGATTTTTTTTTTCATGTGACACTTGCATGTTGTGACATCTCGGCGTTTTGTAGTTCTTAAAATTAGTACTACAGTATTTCATTTAAAGAAATATTTATGCAGTTTCATAATATTTGAAACAGAATATATTTCCAAGGCTTGATTAGAAAGAAATAATTGAAACTAACCAAAGGTTCATTGTAACTCTGAATTCTAAAAAAACACGATGAAGCTTGTGATTTAAATAGGACACACTAGTTTATGATTGTTACCTTAGCCCCTCTATATGCACTTGGAAAATTTTACTTACTTTGTTCTCCCCCCCCCAAATAAAATGGCATGATATCAGCATTTGCAGTAGAAACACTGAACTATGTCTCAACCACTTAATATTAAGGAGCAGATGGATTATTTCTTAGCATTATGTTGTGTTTTGTAGTTGGTAGGAACCCCATACTACATGTCTCCAGAACTCTGCCAAGGAGTAAAATACAACTTCAAATCTGATATCTGGGCAGTTGGCTGTGTTGCCTTTGAGCTCCTCACGCTGAAGAGAACTTTTGATGCAACTGTAAGTTATGCTTGTGGTACAAACATGGCACTCATTACCGTTCCATGCATTTTCTTTATCTTAACTTTTCTTTAAGGATACATCCGTTTGAGAGAGAGAGAGAGAGAGATCCGGTTTTTAACCTTATACGACAGTGAGAGTTCTAAGTCAAACGGGCTAGGGATGGCAATGCTTTTCACTATACTTCTGAAGTCCCTTGTTCATGTCCCATATCCATATAGAACGATGGTACTGGTAACTTTTGAACCAGCCAGAGTGAGAGAAGGCATAGCACAGATCTACAGAATGTCTTCCTAGGCATGTTTCTTAGCCTTCTCAGATTATTTCACTATTTCCTTCTTAGAATCCCTTGAACCTCTGTGTGAAGATTGTGCAAGGGAACCGGGCAATGGAGGTTGATTCTAGTGTTTATTCTCAGGAGCTCATTCAGATGGTGCACTCCTGTCTTGACCAGGTTGGTGAGATACAGTTTTCTTTCAGCTTCAATGTCTTTATCTCACACATTCAAAACAAAGTGGGGGAGAAGTTTTGAATAAATGTCATAGTTGGAGACATACATTTCTGAGCATGTTGTATATTTGAGCTCTCTGCAGACTTAGTATTCTTGGTTGCCCAAGAATTGCAGCAACTTGGAAACTGCAAAGATACCTCTATCTTTGAAGTGCCTTTAAAGTCTTGAACTTCTGCTAACTTTTTAAACTCATTGATTCTCTGTGCTTTGAGAAGTTGGAGAAAGGCCAGGTGTTGTTAGTTATGGGTTTGGTTAATTAATCTACAATAAGACTTAGTTGCTGGAAAATAACCACTTTCCTTGGGGAATGACCTGTTACTCACCTCTTTCAGGATCCTGAGAAGAGGCCTACTGCTGATGAGCTGCTTGAGAATCCTGTTATCATCAGGCGCAGGAGGTAAATAGTTACAGATACCTTGAATATTAATAGGTTGTGCCTGTTGGGAGAAAGCACAGAATCATGTAACATCTAAGTCATGCCAGTGTTTTGCAATATTTAATCAGTTAAGCTGCATAATTAAATTGTAAGTGCGCAGAGATTGCTTTAAGCAGTACGGGTTGGCATACTGTCTAAGCAGCATCCTTTTTTTCTTTTTTCTTTTTTTTAGGCTAGCGAGTAATTGATGGATCATACAATCAAATAATCTATTCTTTCTCATAATAAGATGACACTCATACATATCTTTCAGTGTTGGATTGAAAACATGGGCAGGAAGCCCCCAAAATGCTAAACAGTAGACCACAAGGCACTGACATGTAGAATCTGCATATAGAACGCTTTCCTTTCCCCCAACTTTGACTGACTGATCCTAAGCTTCCACCTCTTCAGGCTAGCAAATATATTGGGTTGTTTGCAAAAAAAGACCATAGGGAAAGGGCTTGGAAAGTATGATTTTGCCACCGGTGTGTGTCCTGGATACTATTTTTATTTATATATGGTTTTAATTTTTAAAAAATACTGTTACACATGTAATTACTTTTGTAGTGTTGTAATTTATAGTGGCTTTATTTGTTTTTTAATAATTTGTGAGCCACCTTGGGGCACTTAATTGGGAGATAGGCAGCATAGAAATGAAATAAATAGATAAAATCCCTTCCTCTCTCTTTCAAAAATCTTTTCCAAGAACTGTTGTATGAGGTAATTTGTGGAAGACTATAATATATGGAGACAGGAGGTTCTTCCACTCCCACAAATTTGGTGGAGGCTCTTACTGATTGACAGGATGCCAGTGAACCTACATATAATAGTAATCATCTTAGTACTGATGATACAACAGTGGTCTCATGTAACAGTCTTCTGGTGTATACTCAAATGTGTCGAAGGGCTAAAACACAAAATGTATCTTTTTAAAATGTAAAGTAAGTTTTATATGGTTTTCAGCAGATTCTGAGCAGGGATTTGGTTTTCTAAAGTGATGTGGCAATTACACAGAGCATCTTCACAACAAACACATAGTCACAGCTGTTAAAAGAATAAAAATGAAGTAATAATAATAGTGAGAACTTTAAAAAAATTAAGTGTTGAGCAGAGCAGTCTTAACCCACAGATCCTGCCATCTGCAGATTTGATCATATATCACAACTAATAGTGGCACAGTAAAATTTGATGAAAATAAGTGATGATTTTTATTGCTGGTTGTTTGCAAATCATAGTGGGATTTCTTGTCTGGAATGCTGTAATAATAGATTTATTTTAATTTTGTTTTCATTGTTTATCCTTTATCCTGGCAGGGAGATGGAGGAGAAAGTTGCATTGCTTAATGGCCCAAACAAACGACCAAGGTAATGAAACATATGCTGAAGGGTGGAATTAAAGACAATAGGTTCCTAGAGTTATTCACCCAGTACATGAGAGTAGCAGTGAAACAATAATATATTTAATTCATTTTCAGTGTTAAATACTGTATGTAAAAACTATGCAATAATACATTTAAGATAAATTCAACTTTTAGCTTCTGCTCTTGTTTTCAACTTTGGCCTTACCTTCACTACAGACTTGTGCTGAATTTACATTAATTCACATTTGCATTTACAAATAGCATAATATTCCATCACAGGTTACAAGCCATGATGGGGATGTATAATCTCCAGGCTTAGAAGGAAAGTACCTCAAAAAGCCAGATGCTGGGGAGGGATATCAGGAGGAGACAGGTATCTAGTTGTCTCATGTGCTCTCAGAGGCATCTGGTGGGGCCACTGTGAGATACAGGAAGCTGGACTAGATGGGCCCTTGGCCTGATCCAGCAGGGCTCTCCTTATGTTCTTATGTTAGAGCTGTTGTGGAAAATAGTCTGTATGCTGGGCTCTTGTGTTTTACAGAACCAGCACCATGAATGATGCTCCCATTGCTGTGGTGACTTCACGCACTAGTGAAGTATATGTATGGGGAGGTGGGAAGTCCACTCCTCAGAAGCTGGATGTGATTAAAGGTGGCTGCAGTGCACGACAAGTCTGTGCAGGAAACACCCATTTTGCTTTGGTGACGGTGGAGAAGGAGCTCTATACTTGGGTGGTAAGTAAAGTGTTTGGAAAGAACTATAGAAGATTGAGTATGGGAGTGGAATGAAATGCAAATTATTTCCACAAACCTATAGCCTTGACATCAACTACAGAGCCAATGTGGCACTGTTGCCCTGTAGAAAGAACATAACAGGAAGGGGATTCAGCAGGGAAGGGGAAGGCTACACATGCTTCTTTCCTTTCCTGCCAGAACAACAATTATTTTGAACTGTCAGTTGGCCTTGGTTTAAAGGGTAGCAAAGTCTGGTTTCTTCCACCGGGTAATGACGAAATTGTATGACGATGACTTTTTTGCGATCGCTATAGCAATCGCAAAATGATGTTTCCTATGGGGGATTTTCATTTGACGACAATTAGGTCCTTGCTTCGTGAACCGTTTGTTTGCAAAATGACGATTTTTCCGGCTCTGCAAAATGGCTGCCCTGTCTTTTCCAGACCCATGCTTCGCAGGGCAGCCATTTTAACAGCTGATCGGTGCTCGGAAAATGGCTTCCCTTATGGGTGATCTTCACTGGACGACAAGGTAATTTCCCCATTGGAACGCATTAAATGGGTTTCAATGCATTCCAATGGGGAATTGTTTTTCGCATGATGACGATTTCGCTTAATAGCAATTTTCCTGGAATGGATTATCGTCGTCATGCAGGGCACCACTGTATATGTGGAGGGAATCTCTGGATCCAGGTCAAAGTGTTAATTGTTTCCTACTTTGCTTTTTCTCATCTGAGCTAATAGCAGTATTTCTTGAAACTCTGGTTATGTATCCTTTAACATATTTTAACACACTTCTGTGTTTTACAGAACATGCAAGGAGGCACCAAACTGCATGGCCAGTTGGGACATGGAGACAAAGCGTCCTATCGTCAGCCAAAGCATGTAGAAAAACTGCAGGGCAAAGCCATTCACCAAGTGTCTTGTGGGGATGACTTTACTGTCTGCATTACAGGTCAGAAGCAGATTAAACATACAGTATTTGAATGCCTGCTGTGAAAACTCTTAATACTGTATCAACTAGAAGAGAAAATAACCTTTGCCAGCAAGAGAGCAATAAATGTTTTGGCATTATAATATTATATATATTATCCTAATGTAAAACTCAGGGCCCTACTTCCTGTGTTCAGTGAATCCATTCTATGGTCAGTCTTCTTCTTTTCCTTTTATATAGCTCTGTGCCATCTAACCTGTTCTGACATGACTGCCTTTTCAGGTAGCAAGTACTTAGAATTGGTTTACCATTCCATTCTTCTGGGGGTGCCCTAGGATGATGCAGGCTGGCTTTTCTGGAATGTACAATAGGGAATCAAACTTCCAGCCTCTGGCTCCATAGGTATATCCCTAATTCACTGAGCTATCCAGCCAGCCTTCCTTTTATATACCAGCCATGTATTAGGTTTCAGAGTGATGTGCAACATAAAATCAGTACTTTAAAACACAAAAATAAAGATTAAATAATTGATATTTTATAGTCACAGAAGATTGAAGATGACAATATCTGTGTGTTCACACAGTACAGTACAGATAATAGGCTTCCCATACTATAATCAATAAGAGTCATGTACTAATGTGACTAATATTCTATTGAAATGGCTTGATCTAACAAAGTTGCACTGGAATTTGGTTTCTCTTTGTAAAAACTGAAAATGAGCTTTGCCAGTAGGCATCCTTTGGAGTCTTAAGTACATCCAATAAGAAAATTGCCTGTATGTGATGCGTTTTGATCTTTCTTTTCACGCAGATGAGGGTCAAGTCTTTGCCTTTGGCTCAGATTACTATGGCTGTATAGGTGTTGACAAGGCATTTGGCTCTGAGGTGCTGGAGCCCAGACAGTTGAATTTCTTCCTCAACAACCCTGTGGAGCAGGTTTCCTGTGGAGATAATCACGTGGCGGTGCTTAATCGGAACCGAGAGGTCTATACATGGGGCTGTGGGGAATATGGTATGTGACTTCCTGTCTACATCCTATTGACAAGGTGGAGGAAATTATTAAGAGCCTTAGTAGTAAAAGACACAAGCCCATCTTCTTAAGTTCTAAGAACTGTACAGTGGGTTTGTATAGAAAGGCAGTTGATAGTTTCTGTGTTGGTAACTGCTGGTGGCAAACAGGATGCACTTTCTGCAACTGTTTCAATGATAAACTGTGACTGCTGCCACCTGATTCTAGGAGGCAAGCCTTTCTCTGCCATGGGTTCCATAAAGTCAAGACTCTCAGGCTGGAACTGGACTTTTTAAAAATAGGGGAATGGGGCACAATGAAAGGTTGGATGCCTGATGCTCCTGACAGTTTGCACGAGGGGCGGTTGAGTTAACTTTACGAACTCCCCTTCCAAGTCCAGTTTTCGCCCAAGCCTGAATTTCACTGGCATCGTGCCATCAACACTTCATGGCTGGGGTCTAATCCTCAACACTGACTTCAACCAGCTGACACCACTTAGGGAGGGCTTGTAGGTGCTGTGTTGTTCAGTGCCTCTGTTGGGACAGGGTGGGGCCTGAGTGCCCAGCTGGTCTCGGTGGCCTCCAGGAGGTCAGCTCTGTCAGCACACTGAATATGGTCATATCTTCCCTGTGCCTTTGTCCCTCAGCAACTTCATCCTGGACCATACCCCAGTCCTTGGGTTCTCTAAGGTCAAGATGCTGGCCTCTCACAGAGCACAATAACATGGAGTCCAACTCCTATGCCACCTCCTCGCTCTCTTAAGGTTCAGACTTTGTAGAGGGCAATGGGTCCTCCCTGGATTCCTCCTCTTCCTCCCTTAAATCAGGTTTCTGCTAATTGGGCACAGCCATCCTCTCATCTGCTCACCTGGACCCTCCATCTCCCTCTCTGCACCCTCCTGGTGCTCAGCAGTTGAAGTTTCTGTCAGGTCTGCTGGAGGCATGAGGCAAAATTAGGAGGCCTGCTAGAGATGACCAGAACATCCCCCTCACATAGACTTAAAATTAAATCTGTTTCTCTTCTCCAAATAACAGTATCTTTGCCTCGTGTGATGGTGTAAATGGCTGTTTAGCAATGTCGCCAACAGAGATGGCCTATAGTTTGGAAAGACAGCCAATCATGAGATGTTATACTGTTGTCTTCAGCAAGGAATCAGCTGGGTTTTTTTAAAATGCTGTTTCTCTTTTCTGACTTTTCTCAAATACAGGCCGCTTAGGTTTGGATTCAGAAGAGGATCACTACCTCCCTCAGAGGGTAAAACTGATTGACCCTTCCTTGACTCTGTATTTCATGGGTTCCAGGCAGATTCATTATGTCTCTGTTCTGGAGTATGTCCACTCTTAAGACATTTGTTCTAGCATTGTAACAGTGTGTTAAGACCACATATGTGATAGGGTTCACTTATTAGAAATAGGATATCAGAAGGTCATCATTTCAAGATCAGCACTTTATAAAGTTAACTTTAATTTCCCCTGAAGTGTATGGACCACTTTTCTTAATCTAGATATTCATCTATTACCAAGGTTAACACTGATTTGGATCTCTGTTTTGGAATATAAGGAACTGCCTGATATAAAATTGGACCATTAGTCTAAAATTGTTTACTCTGATAAAGAACAGCTCTCCACTGTCTTAGGCAGAGGAATTTAATATCATTTGTTGCCTGATCCTTTCCCTGGCTGGAATTTTGCATGGATTGAATCTGGGATTTTCTGTATATAAAACATCAATGCTACCACTATTCCATGGTCCCTCCCTTTAGAAAATGAGGGGATGGGAGTTTTTCCCCTACTTCCATTTCCCCTCTCAAATCCCAAGAATGCAAGGAACCAAATCTGTGAGTTTTTGCACGTCAAGCATATTCTTTGCCACCAAGTGAAGATCCTCACTGCTTTATACGCTGCTGCAGAGATTATTAACCCCTGGTCCGCAGCCTGGTGGCTGTCTGTAGCCTGAGCTGGACTGGCCCATGGCGAAAGACCTTCCACCCCCGCACACACTCCCCTCCCCACAGCTGCTTTGCGCACACACAAGTGTGCCAGTGCCATCATGCGCACCCCCGCCCCTTCACACATGTGCCCGCACACCTGCGCGAAGGGGTGGGCAGGCGGGCATGCAGGCACTCCTGTACATACACAAAGGGGTGGGGGAGCACTCACACTGGTGCTGGCAGGCGCATGTGCACTCCCCATCACTTCATGCATGCGCCCGAGCGCGCCCGCGTGCCCACACAAGCACAGGGATGCCCGAGTGCCTGCGTGAAGGGGTGGGCAGGCAAGCGGGCGCTCCTGCACATGTGCAAAGGGGTGGGGTGCCCCACCTTCCTCAGAGGCTCAGCTGATCTGCGGTCCCAAAAAGGTTGGGGACTGCTGCTCTACTGGACTCTCACATTCAATTGCTGTTCTGTCTTATGTTTCTCTTCTATAGGTGGAAATTCAGAAAGCCTCCAATATTATTTCAGTTCAGTGTGGCAGTGATGGAACCTTTCTGCTCACACAGACAGGCAAGGTGTTGGCCTGTGGTCTGAATGAATTCAACAAGTTGGGTTTAAACCAATGCACTTCAGGGATCATTAATCATGATGTGAGTTTTGGAAATGCAATTTTGGTATTGTGTAGAAAACAAGGGGCATGATATTCTCTTAAAAATGGTATTGTGCAGAAAACTAGGGGCTATGTTATCTTGAAAATGGCAAGGACACCGATGTAGAGGATGCATTTATTAATAAATAGGAATTGATTATTAATAATATCCAATAATACATGAATAGTATTTTGTTGTTGTTTAGTCGTTTAGTCATGTCCGACTCTTTGTGACTCCATGGACCAGAGCACACCAGGCCCTCCTGTCTTCCACTGCCTCCTGGGGTTGGGGCAAATTCATGTTGGTAGCTTCGATGACACTGTCCAACCATCTTGTCCTCTGTTGTCCCCTTCTTCTCTTGCCTTCACACTTTCCTAACATCAGGGTTTTTTCCAGGGAGTCTTCTCTTCTCATGAGATGGCCAAAGTATTGGAGCCTCAGCTTCAGGATCTGTCCTTCCAGTGAGCACTCAGGGTTGATTTCCTTTAGAATGGATAGGTTTGTTCTCCTGAATAGTATTTACTGATTATCAAATTAGAACTCTGAAGAGAAAAGAAAACAGGACTCTTAATATGAGTCATCATTTCAATTTTAATATAGCTACATTTTGCATATAACAACAAAAACAGCAACAGCTGGAAAAGTAAACCACTACATGGACAACACTTGAGAAATATTGATGGAAAGCATGATCATAATTCAACATGGGCATGGCTAAAACTGGGGACCCTTAAGAAAGAAACCAAAGGCTTTATTTTTGCTGCATAAGAACAAGGACTCCAAACCAACGTGATGAAAGCTAAGATCCAAAGGTTAGTACTAACAGCAAATATCAATTCTGCCGAGAAAAAGATGAAACTCTGTCACACCTCATCTGTGAATGTCCAAAGATAGCACAAACAGATTACAGTTGGACATGATAGAGTGACAAAGTTAGTGCACTGGTCATTATGCAAACAAACAAACAAACAAACAAAACTTTGCCGGTATCCAAAAACCCATGAGAACATCAGGTAGATGATGTCAGAAAATGAAGAAGTCGAGATCTTGTGGGATTTCCGGATCCAAACGGACAGATACCTTGAAGATAACACACCAGACATTGTAGTAACAGGATGAAGAAATGTCTGGATCATTGACATTGCAATTCCAGGGGATGCCTGAGTTGAAAATAAAGAATTGGAAAAACTAACAAAGTACAGAGACCTGCCAATCGAAACATCTCATCTCTGGAAGAAACACACTTCAGTGGTCCCCGTAGCCATTGGGGATTTGGGAACAATATCAAGACATTTTACACAGTACTATAAGCAGTTTCAGATCTCAGAAATCACACCACCGTTAGAGCTACAAAAAACGCCAATATTAAGGACAGCACACATACTGCACCAATATTTAACAGGTACTTAACAGTTTCTTAGGTTTTGGGTTAAAACTTGTATCTGTTATATAATACCAGTCAATGTTTTTATAATTTTGACTGTGCCTAGTTTTTTTAATTACTATTGTTGTTGTTGTTGCTGTTGTTCTGACAAGAATAACGGTCTGCTCTGCTAGAGGCAGAAATTGCCTCTAGCAGAAAGTACTGACTTGTAGCAGTTTGGTTTACTTGAACTCTGTCTGGATGGCTCTTGACTAAATTGTGTATACTAACAGGTTGACAATATATACTTATCAGGCTTGTTTGATCTTTTTTTATAGGCTTACCAAGAAATTCCATATACCACTACCTTCACTCTGGCCAAGAAACTCTCCTTCTATAAGATTCGAACTATTGCCCCAGGAAAAACCCACACAGCTGCCATAGATGGTAAGATTTAATCACTGTATTTGCTCTTGTGACATAGTCCTATTTCCAGATTAGAATGTATAAACCTCATAAAAGGCAAGCTTGTGGAAAGCAGTGCAGCCTTCCATGTAGCACTATATTTTAAATCTGCCTTGTTAAATTATCTATGCCACACATTCCAAGTTGTCATGTCAGCAGGCGAATCTAGTTCTTAATGCTGTGTATTAGGAGCATGCAGACTCCGATTTCCTTGCCATCCTTGCCCCCATTCTCCTAAGGGGGAAGTGATAGTGAACTTTGATAGTGTGATAGTTTCCATTTACTGGAGCAGTCAGGAATGTTGTATACAGTGCAATTTATTACTCTTGCAATAAATTAAGAAAGTTAATAAAAGGTAAGTTTCTCATCTCTTCCTCCACCCTATAGCCATCCACCCATTATGGCCTCTTCAGAGGGTCATGTGGAATGGGATCACTGGGGTAAAGGTCAGTTGCCTCAAATTGGCTGGGTTTCTGCCCAGGGTTGGGAGATTCAGGTAGATCCTTGTTGAAATCTTTGCCCTTTTCCAATGACTACTACCTTTTACCTAATCCCCTTCCCTTCAGGACTGGCTGCTAGTGTCCAGTTCACCACCATGGGGCAAGTGAAGATACTATCACATTTTCTTCTGTTTAGGTGATGTTGAGAATTAGGTTTGTTCTTTATTCAGATCAAGTGTATAAAGTGTATTGTGGTATATTTAACTGTTCCACTCATACATTTCCTATGCAGTCATGTATCCTCTAGGGCACTGGTTCTTAACCTTGGGTTACTCAGGAGTTTTGGACTGCAACTCCCAGAAGCCTTCTCCACCAGCTGTTCTGACTGGGGTTTCTGGGAGTTGCAGTTCAAAAGCATCCAAGTAACAAAGGTTAAGAACCACTGCTCTAGGGTAATGACAAAAGCGTGGGTGTAGTGTTTAGAAGAATGAAAAAGATTGTAGGGTAGCAGGTCCAAGTGGTTAAGCACTGAACTTAGGACCATACTATTTGCCACCTTCCAGAAAGCAAATAATTTGAAATTGTTCAATTTTTATTAAAAATATGAAATAAGAAGAGCGAAATTACAAAAGAGAAATCCTTTTGGATAAATAAGCCAATTCTAATTAAATAGAAGAAGTCTGAATTGCAATAATTAGGAAAGAAGAACAGGTAAAAAACAGATAAACAAAAACCATACATAAAATAAGAAAACTAGATAGCCTATTCTACTTTTTCAGAGGATCTTAGAATAGCTGTAGACAACTTTCTGACAGTGCAATTACTGCTACATTTATCCACCTTTGCACTGGGTCTTAACCATTTGTGTAGCTTTTTATGCCTTACTTGGATGTCACCCCTGAGTCAGTTCCCGGGGGTTTCCACCAGAATCTTCAGAAGACAAACAGTTCTTCTTTGTGGCCTCTGTGAATCACACCCTGGGTGATCTGCGCCTGCGCGGAGCCTCATCGGAAAGAGGGAGATGTCCTAGGTCCCTTTGAACCCTCTGAGGATAGGTACTGGAGAGTGACCATCATTCAGTGGTGCCTCGCATTACGACGTTAATTCATTCCAGCGAAATCGCTCTAGAATGAAAATGTAATGCGAAAAAAACCCCATTGAAACGCATTAAAACCCGTTTAATGCGTTCCAGTGGGTTAAAAACTAACCGTCCAGCGAAGATCCTCCATAGGGCGGCCATTTTCGGTGGCTGTCTTGCGAGGAATCCGTCCCAGAAAACAGTGGGGAGCCATTTTATTTACCCATCGGCCATTTTGAAATTGCCGATCAGCTGTAGGAAAATCGTCGTTTTGTGAAGAATCTGTTCCCGAAGCAGGGAACCGATCATCGCAAAGCGAAAAAAAGCCTATTCAGACCATCGTTTTGCGATTGCAAAAGCGATCGCAAAAACATTGTCGTAATGTGGTTTCGTCGTAATGCGGGGCAGTCGTAAAGCGGGGTACAACTGTACCTCCAAGATGGACCCAATCAGATTCTTAGCAATAGTGCACACTTGGGGCTTGCTAGGAATTTTAAAATTTCTTCACAGCAAGTTTTACTAGGTGAATAATATTCAGGTGCAAATCATTGTACCAACCCTTTAAATATGCTTTTCCCTCAACTTCCACACCAATTCTTTCAACTTTCTTTTCCCTAATAGCCCTCTCTTACTCCCATTTCCAGTCTTTTTGTTTGATTCTTACTCATACCATTCCAAACTATACCTTCCCTTCTCATTCTCTTAGGCCATCTCTGTCTATATGCAAATGCACATTCTCTGCACGTCATGCCATATTTGTAAGTACAGTGGTGCCTCGCACAACGAGCACACCGTAGAGCGATGAATTCGCTCTATGGTGACGCTTTTGCGATCGTTAAAGCGATCGCACAGCGATGGCCCCAATGGGCGAAAATCGCAGAGCGAAGGTCGGTAAGCTGCTCGCTTACCGACCTTCGCTTTGCGACCTGCCGATCAGCTGTTCGGCGGGTCAAAAATGGCCGCCGGAACAGCCGGAAGGGGCCGGGGCGCAGCGTTTTCGCGCCCTTGGTAAGCAAGGGGAGCGCGCGAAAACGCTGCGGAAGCCCCGATATGGCTGCGCGCAACCATTTCGGGGCTTCCGGCAGCGTTTTCGCGCGCTCCCCTTGCTTACCAAGGGCGCGAAAACGCTGCGCCCCGGCCCCTTTCGGCTGCTCCGGCGGCCATTTTTGACCCGCCGAACAGCTGATGGCAGCCATTTTGGCGCCCTCGTTCTGCGAGGGGAGGGCGCGAAAATGGCTGCCGCCTATGGAGGAACTTCGCTGAACGGTGAGTTTGAAAGCCATAGGAACGCATTGAACAAAGTTCAATGCGTTTCTATGGCTTTTTCCCTCCCGCACAGCGATGTTTCCCACAGCGAAGGTTAATCCGGAACGGATTAACCTCGCTGTGCGGGGCACCACTGTAATTCCATACACAACCCCCTGGGAACTACTTCACATATTAATATTCTGTACTACGGTACAAGCTCATATTATCATATAGCACAGATTCCCAATCATGGGTAGCCCAGGTTTTCTTGGGCTACAACTCCCAGCAACCCTGGGCAGCACAGTTAGTAGTGAAAGCTTCTGGGAGTTGAAGTCCAAAAACAGTTGGGTTACCCAAGATTGGAAACCACTGTCTTAACAACAATAATTACAGTGATTAACTCAGTGAGTTAGGTATCTTGCTATGGAACCAGAAGTTGGGAATTCAGTTTCCCACTCTTCATCCCAAAAGCTTGTGTGATGCTGGGCAAGCTGCACAGTCCCAAGGCACCCCCAGAAGAAGACAATGGTAAATCACAGTTTTATTTGGTAAGGACACAAGTAAGGACTTTCTCAGCAACTATTCTCAGGCTGTGGAATGCAGTGCCTCAAAAAGCCAGCTTTGCCTCCTCCCTTTTGTCTTTCCATTCTAAGGCTGGCTTTTAAGTGTTTACTGGTGATTTATGAATGTTGAATTAGAGATTTTTAAACTGTTTCTAAAATGTTTAAAAAGAGTTTTTAATGATAATTTTTAATATTGCTATTTATTGATTGCACCTATGTCCCATCTTTCTCCTGGATGGCGGAACTCAAGGTGACTCACTAATAATTTTAAACATTGCAAAATTTAAACAAGGTCCCTTGATAATAAAAAAAGTAATTAAAGATGGACATTTTTTAAATCATAGGTTTGTTTTATTGTAATATCTTATAGCGTTTCTAATTGTGATTATTGTTTTAATCTGACTGTGAGCTATCTCTAGTCCCCTATGTGGAGAAAGGCAGCATTTAGTATAATCTCTTTGGCGCTCCTGTCAAATCTCTGGTTGAAGAATGGTATGTTGCTGCGCCCAGGGCTGCTGACACAATCACATGCAAACACACACACCCCAGTGCCGAGCCTGTCCAGTCTCATAGTATAATCAACAATTTTGGGTGATAAAGCAAAATAAGTGGAGAGCATTTGGAGGCAGGACCCGATGGAATCTAATTTAAAGGCTGCAAAAATTATGTCAAGTATAGCCAAGGTGAAGGACATAAGGAGATCTTACATCCCTGCCTGGATAAGCAAAGCTAAAAACCACCAGTGGAATTATTTTGGACAGTACGTGATTTATCCAGGATTGGACACAGTGACAGGCCTCCCAGTAGTATTTCCTGTGACCAATTTGCAGCATTTTTCAAACACAAAGTGGAGACCATCCACCAGGACCACCACTTTTCCTCAGCAGATTGAGCTGAGCTCAGGGAACAGCCACTCAAACTGAGTGTTGGGAGACTGAGAACAGGCAAAAGAAAATATTTCTTGACCCAGTGTACTGTTAGTCTGTGGAACTCCTTGTCACAGGATGTGGTGATGGCATCTGGCGTAGATGCCTTTAAAAGGGGATTAGACAGACTTCTGGAGGAAAGGTCCATTGAAGGTTACAAGCCATGATGGGGATGTATAATCTCCAGGCTTAAAAGGAAGGTACCTCCAAATGCCAGATACAGGGGAGGGGTATCAGGAGACAGGTATCTAGTTGTCTCGTGTGCTCCCAGGGGCATCTGGTGGGGCCACTGTGAGATACAGGAAGCTGGACTAGATGGGCTCTCGGCCTGATGCAGCAGGGCTCTTCTTAGGTTCTTATGTCCTTTGCGCCGCCTTGTTTGGTGATGTTAACACAATTTCAGTCAGTGATGTCAGCTGAGGTTGACAGGGTGCTTGCTTACTATAAAACTACTGCAGCCTCCCTAGAACCTTGCCCAACCTGGCTCATAAAAACACCCAGGCCTGTAATGATGGACTGGGCCATAACCATCATTAATGGGTTTCTCCAGGAGGGCTGGGTTCCCCATGCCCTCAAGGAGACACTCATTAGACCTAGCTGTAAAAAACAAAATATTGGGGCAGATAATATTAACAGCTACAGCCCCATTGCTAATATTCCATTCTTAAGCAAACTAGTATAGAGCATAGTAGCTGATCAGCTGCAGGCACTCCTAGAGGAGACCGATGTCCTCAACCCATTCCAGTCTGGGTTCAGGCCGCATCATGACACAGAGATGGCATTAGTTGCCCTGCAAAATGACATTTTGAGGGAGACTGACAGGGGCAAAGACAGTCTCTCAGCAGTCTTTGATACCGTTGACCATGGTATCCTCTTGGGGAGGCTCTCTGGGTTAGGGATTGGTAGCCTAGCTTTATCCTGGATCTGATCCTTCCTAGAGGAACATCCTCAGAGAGTGCAGCTTGGGGAGGTGATGTCCACCCCTTGGATGCTCAGTTGTTGAGTCCCATGGGTCAGTCATCTCCCCATTGCTGTTCAGTATCTATACAAGGCCCTTGGGGAGATAATCAGGAGTTTTGGAGCTTTGTGTCACCAATATGTAGATGACACCCAGTTCTATCTCTCCTTCCATCCTTCTGCAGTGGATGCCATCCCATCCTTTGGGTGTTTCCTGAATGCCATGCTGGGTTGGATGGGGGAATAACAGACTGAGGCTGAACAAACCCAGACAGGATGGAGATCCTGTGACTGGGTGCCCCTAGTGGCTTCCCTTTAATTTGGTGGAGCTACGCCTTCTGTGAAAGATGAGGTTCATAGTCTGGGCATACTTCTGGACCCTGCACTATCAATGGAGTCTCAGGTAGCATCGGTGGTCCATGCAGCCTTTTTCCATCAGAGTTGGATCACCCAGCTGTGCCCCTACCTTGAATCAGGACCCTGACTATGCTGGTTCATGCATTGATAGTCTTGAGACCAGACTACTGTAATGGTTTTTACATGGGGCGACCCATGAGGCTGCTACAGAAACTCCAGCAGGTCCAGAACATGGCGGCCAGTTTGCTGAGTGGGGGGAAGAAATACCAACATATATCCCCTACACTGGATTACTTGCACTGGTTAGCTGTTTGTTTCTGTGCCAGCTTCAAGGTGATGATTTTGAAATACAAGGCCCTAATGGTTCTGTCGATACCTGACAGAATGCCACCTCCCAACAAGATCTGCCTGACCTACTCAAGTCTTCCCAGGCCGGGCAGTTGAGATTATTGACCCAAAGAGAGGCCCAGAAAGAGAAAACCAAAAAACGGGCCTTCTCAGCGGTTGCCCCTCATCTCTAGGATAATCTGCCTGAAATCTGCCTGGCCCCTTCACTGGGAACTTTTAAATGATCCTTGAAGACATTGCTCTTTAGGCAGACTTTTCCAGAGTTTATATCAGAACAGCACTTGCTCTTTTCCAGTGTTTATTTCTGCTCCGCTGTCTTGCATTTTTAAATTGTTACTCATGTTTATGTTGATTTTATTTACTGTGTATGTTCTAATTTTGTTTTTTTATTTTGTGTTTGATTTTGTATATAATTATGTTCTATATCTGTCATTGATCATTGTAGTTTTTGATTTGATTTGTTTGGAGATGTTTTATATTTCATGTGTCATCGTTGCGTTGAGTGTAAACTGCCCAGAGTGGCCTTGTAGCCAGATAGGCAGTATAGAAATCAAACAAATTAATATAATGTAATGTAATAATAAACTACTTCCACATTTTTCAGTCAAGTGCAGATGTAGACTCATGGAAGTGCGAAGAAATTGTTCTCAGGCTTTAACTTTTGTTTTCTTCTCCTGTACAATACTGGTAAAATAATCTAAAATGTTTGAACTCCCATTGTGATAGGAACACTGTTAATGGGTCGCTACAATGTCATCTGATAGAATTTAACAGTTTCTAATTTTAGTAATTCCCAGTGATTATGTTTGTTCTCTCTTTCAGAGAGGGGTCGTTTGCTTACCTTTGGCTCCAACAAGTGTGGGCAGCTGGGTGTTGGAAACTATAAGAAGCGTCTGGGTATCAATCTGCTGGGAGGACCCCTTGGGGGGAAGCAGGTCATCAGAGTCTCCTGTGGTGATGAGTTCACCATAGCTGCTACTGATGGTGAGTGTTGGCACTAGTGAGCTGGCAGTAAATAGGCCCTATAAACTGTCTTTCCCAAGTGTCAAAGGTATTTACTTAGAGTATCCTGGAGAAGAGTTGCACAAAAAGAATACTTCCAGATTGTTGTTAGATGAGAGAAAATTTGTGGATAGCAATTTATGTGGTAAAGCCACACGAAACATAATAATCCTGCAGATTATTGCTCCCACCAAGATCTACTTGGATCACCCGCATGAGTCAGGAGGTGAGGCTGAGGAGCCTGACGCCGAGGGAGGCCCAGAGGGAAAAGACACGAAGCCGGGCCTTCTCGGTGGTGGCTCCTCACCTTTGGAACAACCTTCCTCTGGAGATTTGCGAGGCCCCAACACTGGGTACTTTCAAATGCCAGCTGAAAACATGGATGTACATCCAGCCCTTCCCTCCTGTCACTACTGATTTCTTTGCTTTGCTATTTATTATTTATTTATTCCTGCACTATTTGTTATTGTTGTATGCTAATGTTTTATGTTTTTTTAAATTGTTTTGATATTCTGTAAGCCGCCCAGAGTGGTAGAATATACCAGATGGGCGGGATATAAATCGAATGAATGAATGAATGAATGAATGAATGAATGAATGAATGAATGAATGAATAAATAAATAAATAAATAAATAAATGCCATATGATGTTCCTCTGGACAGGATTATTAGATATGTAGCCCTTTGGGCAGAAATAAACGCAGCCTTGTAGAAGTTCTTAGATGGCAGTGTGGGTTTTCTGACTTCCAGCTAATAATCTGTTTCTCTTTACAGATAACCATATCTTTGCCTGGGGTAATGGTGGGAATGGCCGTTTAGCAATGACACCAACAGAGAGGGCTCATACATCTGATATTTGTACATCATGGCCTCGACCCATTTTTGGTTCTCTCCATTATGTCCCAGACTTATCTTGCCGTGGTTGGCACACCATCATAATTGTTGGTGAGTATGACATGGCCAGGGACTGGAATCAGTTCATGAATATGTGAAGAAGACACGTATTCATGAATTGATTCTACTTCTCATCTGTAAATAATGTGTAAAAAGTTACTAGAATAGTTTGTAATTTTACTGGAGAAATATGGTAGCATGTGTTAGTTTTGCACATTTTTGAAATATTTAGTTAAGGAAACTTTCCTTTTTTTTCTCTGCAGAAAAAGTTATAAATTCAAAAATCCTTCGTTCCAGTAGCAGTGGCCTGTCCATTGGGACTGGTAAGTCATCGAACTATTTAGTAACATACCATTACTTTTCAAGATGGTGGCATAATGAAAAATGCACTCTAAAGAGATATGACTGAAGTGAGGAGGGCAGGCAATTTGGCTCATTCGTTTGTTATTTTTTAATTGATCTATCTTTTAGTACTGAATTTCTTAACTATTTCATACTTAAGCCTTGGTTACTCCTTTGTTTTTTTAGATTATTGTTTGGGGCTTTAATTGTACCTTAATTGTCTTAATTATATAAGGAGGTATTCAAATAGTGCATTTACTTCCAGAAATAACACTTTCTCCTTTGCTTCACTGAAGGGTGTTGTTTCCTTTTAGATTTAAGATCTCTTTAGGCATCAGAGAATCACAGTTTTCTGTAGTTCTTTATTGCCTGAACAGTCCTTAACCATGAAGAAATGTAAAACGAAAAAACAGTTAAGAGCATGGAAGGAAGTCATATTTCTGGAAGCAGATATACTATTTATTGAAGACTTCTTCATATAGTTACGACAAAAAACTATTCTCTTCACTATGTGGCAATTACTAAATAAGTTAACATAAATGGAACATAAAATTAGAGCCATGAAGAAGAGGGCTGGAAGACCATGCTACAATTCATTGAAAATGTTTGTATGGGTTCTTTTTTTTATTTAATATTTCGACAGGGCTTGTGGAGTTATATGTTGTTCACCCTTAGTGTAGATAAATGGTATTGAACTAGATAGATCAATGGTCTAAATTTTATCAAGCAGTTTTCCATGTTCTTGTTTAAGTCATAGGCTTGGCTTAATTTCTTCATTCCTTTCTTATTCTGCTGGCCACAGTTCATAGAATGGAAAGAAATTAAATGCTTCAGTAATGTGAGGGTCTTGCCTTTGGCTAATCTTTGGCTAAAAAGCATTTCAAGTTATGGGCCATAAACCTCTCATCATACTAACAATTTCTAAGGGATTACTGCAGCAAAAATAACATCCCTGTGGCACCTTACAGAGCAATAAACTTATTATGGCAAGAAATTTAGCTATATTTTAGCCAGTTAAATTCCTGTGGGAAGCAGATGAATTTGACTAGCTGATATAATCTGACTGTTGATTCTTTGAGCAAACTAAAGACGAGGAACACCTACAATTTTAGGCTGAAATCTTTTTGCACATCTACACTTGTAAGCAACAGTTCATATCATAAGTCGGGGTGATTTTTGGAGATGTAACCCTTCTTTCTCCAGTCCCATGGCTCCCAACAGCTCTGTGTAATCTCATCATGTGGAAGCTGTCAGAGTTAAGGGATGGGAGGAGGAAATTTTTTATTACCTCAAATTGTCGCTGCTGGAATGGCATTAGTGGGGCAGTGATTTTTGATAATTAAAGACTTCCTCCTTCTGTCCTGCAACTCCCACCCAATGATAGGGAGACATGATATCCATGGGACAGGAGTAGGAAGTATTTCATTTCTGAAAATTGTCTCCAGATGACATCATCAATCTTCTATGGATGTAATTATGCAAAAGGATTTCAGCCTTAGGCATTAGATATTAGTATAGAGACACCTCTGAGTATTCTTAATTTCAGTTAACAGCTAGAATGAAATGATGCTATCCTGATGTTTTGCTTGTTTCCAAAAAATGGTGCCAGCATCCTGTTCAGCTTTGCTGAGTGGAAAGTCCTGCTACTGTGGTTATGTAGAATCATGCAGCTTGTACAATTACACACATGGTAATTTCCATTGAAGAAAACATGCACTATACTCGTGCAACAGCAGTGCTTCCACAAGTGTTATGATCTAGATGACTCTGCTAGCAGGACTTCCAAGGAGAACATTCACTGAATATTTATTTCTAATAAACTAGTTCTTCATTGTTCACTGAATACTTAAAATAGCCTATGCAATAATAGGACTAACAGCTAATGCAATAAGAAAGAATAAATTAATTAAAGGATTAGGGAAAAAATGATACAATTAAGATTAGTTTATTTGCTGATTAATTTATTTGCTGATGACTCATTATTGACTATTAAAAACACATTAGAAAGTATGGATAAGATTAAAAATCATTTAGAAAAATTAGGGGAAATAACAGGATTAACTGGCAAAAAGCACAAATAATGATGTTTAATGGTTGTGGGTTTTCTGGGCTCTTTGGCAGTGTTCTGAAGGTTGTTCTTCCTAACGTTTCACCAGTCTCTGTGGCCGGCATCTTCAGAGGACAGCACTCTTATTATGATGTTTAATCATAATAAGTATGAACAAGAAATGTGTGTAAATAAATATAGTTTTAAAATGTATAATAAAATATTTATGTATATAGTTAAAGTGACTCAAAAATTAAAAGAAAATAATTTTAATAAATTAAAAAGTGATATTAAAGATAAATTGCAGGAGTATTCTAAATTGAAACTATCGTGGTTTGGGAGAATTGCCATGATCAAAATACAAATATTACCAAAAATTACCTTTTTATTCAGGATGCTCCCAATACAATTAGAAGATTTTAAGTACAGTGGTGCCTTGCTAGATGATTACCTTACAAAACGAGGAATTCGCTAGACAATGACTTTTTTTGAGCAATGTTACGCTTCGCAAAACTATTGTTCCTATGGGCGATTTTCACTGGATGATGTTTGGGTCTTTGCCTAGCAAGACTTTTTTTTTAATCCTATTTTGCAAGACAGTGTCCCCCCATTGGAACACACATTAATTACATAAGACCTACTTATTCATCCCAAAAAAGTGGGGGAGAAAGTGTTTGCTGCTGGCTTTCCAGGGTCTGCCTCCTAGAAAAATAGCAGCATACACTTTCTCCCCCACTTTTTTGAGATAAAAAAAGTAGGTCTTATATAATTAATGTGTTTCAATGGGAGAAAAAAACCATCTTGCAAAGCATTGCCAATGGGGCTATGGCTGCAAATTTAAATGGTAGAGGATGGTGAAAACAGCCAGGAACCAAAGGGTAAAGAGAATGTAAAAACACCAGGAAATCACAAGGACAATCCCCCATTAACACAAATTATGCAGTTGAGTTCCCACATTTGGGGAAATCATAGGGATCAGCACCACACCCAAAGTGCAATGGATGAGCCTCCCCCTGGGAAAACCACTTTTATGACATGGTATTTCCCCTGCAAGGTATGAGTTGGAATAGCCCTTTGACCTCCTACCCCCTTCTGTCCCCTGACCCCCCAAGGCATGGTGACCCCCTGGCTGCACCTCCCACTCAGTACAGGGCTGCACAGCCCCAGTCCTGCCAGAGGCCAAGAGAGTTGATCAGTGTTTTGGGGTGCCCTGCGAGACCCCTTCAGGAGCTAGGTGTTCCTCCCACAATCCTCTAATGCAAAGGTATTAGCATATGCTAATACCTTATGCTTAGGAACTAGAGACCAAATTGCTAACATGCGCTGGATTATGGAGAAAGCCAGGGAGTTCCAGAAAAACATCTACTTCTGCTTCATTGACTATGCAAAAGCCTTTGACTGTGTGGACCACAGTAAACTATGGCAAGTCCTTAAAGAAATGGGAGTGCCTGACCACCTTATCTATCTCCTGAGAAACCTATACGTGGGACAGGAAGCAACAGTTAGAACTTGATATGAAACAACTGATTCGTTCAAAATTGGGAAAGGAGTATGACAAGGCTGTAGATTGTTCCCTGAGTTATTTAACTTATATGCAGAATACATCATGCGAAAAGCCGGACTGAACGAATCCCAATCTGGAATTAAGATTGCAGGAAGAAATATCAACAACCTCAGATATGCAGATGATACCACTTTGATGGCAGAAAGTGAGGAGGAATTAAAGAACCTCTTAATGTGAGTGAAAGAGGAGACTGCCAACATTAAAAAAAACTAAGATCATGGCCACTGGTCCCATCACCTCCTGGAAAATAGAAGGGGAAGATATGGAGGCAGTGACAGATTTTACTTTCTTGGGCTCCATGTTCACTGCAGATGGTGACTGCAGCCACGAAATTAAAAGACGCCTGCTTCTTGGGAGGAAAGCAATGAAAAACCTAGACAGCATCTTAAAAAGCAGAGATATCACCTTGACAACAAAAGTCTGCATAGTCAAAGCTATGGTTTTTTCTGTAGTGATGTATGGAAGTGAGAGCTGGACCATAAAGAAAGCTGACTACTGAAGAATTGATGCTTTTGAATTGTGGTGCTGGAGGAGGCTCTTGAGAGTCCCCTGGACTGCAACAAACCTATCAGTTCTAAAGGAAATCAACCCTGAATGCTCACTGGAAGGACAGATCCTGAAGCTGAGGCTCCAATACTTTGGTCATCTCATGAGAGACTCCTGGAAAAGACCCTGATGTTAAGAAAGTGTGAAGGCAAGAGGAGAAAGGGACAACAGAGGATGAGATGGTTGGACAGTGTAATTGAAGCTACCAACATGAATTTACCCCAACTCCAGCAGTGGAAAATAGGGGGGCTTGGCGTGCTCTGTTCCATGGGGTCACAAACAGTTGGACACAACTGAACAACTAAACAACAACAACATGACTCTGGTGAAATTGAATATAATAAATTCAGATTATTCTAAAGCTTGTTGGAAATGTGATGAAGAAATTGGCACATATTATATGTGGTGGCAGTGTAAATAGATTCAGAAATTTTGGAAACTGATTTTTAAGAAAATATGTAGTATATTTTGTTGTCAATTTTGTTAAGACAGAACTTGATTAGTGTTTGAAGAAATTGATTTCTAATTTTTTGACAAGTGCTAGAATATTAATAGCTAGATTTTGGAAAAACAGAAATATTAAATTAGAAGATTGGTATAATGAAGTATGGGACATTTCATTAAATGTTAAATTAACTACTGAACATAAGATGAAAAGAGGGGAAATAAGCTCAAATATTTTTTACGCTATGTGGGGTAGATTTGTTGAATTTGTATTAGTGAAGGGAAAGGGGAAAGCTTCTAAACAACAATCAATACAATTTTGGAAAGGAAGTTTGTATTAAAAGTATTGTTCTAAGGGGTCCTGTGGATATGGGGTACATGGTAGTTTAGATTGTATAGAAAGTATTTTGCACTTTTGTATTTGTTTTTTGTTCTGAAAAAAAATAATAGGACTAACAATCAAAATTGACAGAAATGCAGAAGGAACCTAGAGAGAAAAGTTGTTATGATTTATTTTTTCAAAGCAGGATAAAGATGAAGCTAGCGGAATACTTAAAGGAAGAGAGTTGTACATACAAGGGGCCATGAATGCATGCTGGCATGAAGTAACATGGGAGTGAAAGTTTAGTAAGAAGACATGTTTTGAGGAATGTAAGAACTGAAGAAATAGAAAGAAAATAAGCTAGATGCATAAGAAGGATCAAGACAGTGAAGAAAATAAAAGGTTAGATGTTTAAAATGGAACAGTTGAGATAATTAGAACAGAGAAATATATTGATTTATAACATGTTTAAAGTGCAAAGAAAAACTAACCCCTCTGGAATCAGTTATTTTCTCTCCCCCTGCTCTTAGTTTGATTACTCTCTGGGCTTTTGACAATATCCTCTTCCTATGGGAAATCTTATCAGGTGGATTTTTTGTTTTTCTCTAATGTTTGAGGGACTTCCTGCAAATATGCAGGACTTGCATTTTGTCTGTGAGTGACCCTGTTTCACTGTTCTGCTGGACAATATTTCACCAATAGGTTAGTTGCTGGAGAAAATTAAATGTTGGAGCTCAAAGAAAAGAAGTAAAACATTACAGTAATGAACACAGGGTGCAGTAATGGCTTGCTATAATTAGTAGATAAATTTGTTTTCTCTTTATCAGTCCCACATCGCTCTATCCATTGATGATTCTAAGAAGATAAGTGTGTAGTCTAATTGGAAAAAAAATGTAATGAAAATAAATGTTTACAGAGATATAATATAAATTCTGTCTTCATAGTGATATAATGATATTTAGAAAGAGTAGAAAACATATTTATCCAAAAATGTGAAAGGTCTCTATGAGACCTTAACTAACAGAAAGAGGTAACTTTTCATTCATTCAGTATATCAGACAAGAGAGAGAGAGAGAGATCAAAATAAAAACAGGACAAAAAAGAAATGTGAGTTTTTGTGGAACAAGTCATGCATTATTGAGACTGTACAGTTATATTTTTGCATGACCTTATGACCAAGTGGGGATACAGATCATAGGCAAAGTAACAATGGTTTGTTAGTAGTAGAATAGAGCTATCATGTGTGAATAATTTCAGTCATCAGCTTACAAGATAGCAATAGTGTGTGAAAGTGTTTTTGATCCACAAAAGGCACATTCAAATATAGCGTTAGTCTTTAAGGAGGCACAATGGTTCTGTCTCTTTTTGTTTTTGTTACGCATGCACAGAGTAACTGCTACTTTTTAATTCAGTCTATCTAGAATAAGTCCCAGTACAGTGGGGTCTTGACTTAAGAACGGCTCGAGTTAAGAACATTTTGACTTAAGAACCGCTCTCATAGGAAAATATTGACTTGACTTACATACTTAGATTTGAGTTAAGAACTGAAAAAAACCCACGTGGGAGGCAGGGAAAGTGCAAAATGTGAACTTTCAGTGAACTGTTGGCCAGTGAAAAGGGTGCCTGTCTGCTTCCTCACTCCTCCCAGCGTTTAGAGAGTGGATTGGGAGTCTTCAGACTGCCTGGTACTGCCTGGACTGTATTTTCCCTGCCTTCCCTGAACCTTTCTTGACCTAAGAAAAAAAGAAACAAAATATCCCCCCTCTAGTGGTCGAAGGCGGAATAGCAGCTTCCCATTAGTTTCTATGGACAGAAAAGAGCAGATACGGATCAAATGGTTTTCAATGCATTCCTATGGGAAATGCAGATTTGACCTGAGAACCTTTTGACTTGAGAACCGCCTTCCAATACGGATTAAGTTCTCAAGTCAAGACCCCACTGTACATCTCTAAAAAATCTGATCATTTGTCTTTGTTTCTCTGCCTCCACTTCTATGAACCCCAGATAAACATTAGGATAATTTAATGATTCCCAAAACTGCTACTAGCTTAGAATGAAACAGATGCAAACCTATCTCTATGAGTGTATCTATAAATGTTCTTGCCATGGTCCTGTACCTGAGTTGGATACAATATTGCACTTTTGTTTCTGTGAGCTTTTTCAGAACAGCAGTTGAATGTTTTAAGAGTGTTTCTGTCACTGAATTTTGGTGTTTAGAAGTATGGGAGTGGTGTGGCAAAGTAAGTTAGGAGAACTGACTCCTTTCATCTGCTGAAGTTACTTATCCCTGACTAAAATGGGTAGAATTTGAGTGCAAATTTATTTGACGATTTTGTACTTACAAATGGGTTCAAGGTTCAGAATGCAATCCAAATACAGTGGTGCCTCGCTTAGCGAGCGCTCCGTTTAGCGACGAAATCGTGTTGTGACAAACTTTTGCGATCACTTTTGCGATCGCTTTACGATGTTCCCTATGGGGTATTTTCGTTTTGCGATGACCGATCATCACAAAGTGACCATTTTCGCACAGCTGATCAGCGGTTTCAAAATGGCCGCCGAGAAAAAAACATGGCCGCCCGCTGTTTTCTGGGACTGATTCCTCGCTTAACAGGCAGCGAAACTGGCCGCACTATGGAGGATCTTTGCTGAACGGTGAGTTTGAAGCCCCTAGGAATGCATTAATCGTGTTTTGATGCGTTTCTATGGGCTTTTTTATTTCGCATTGCGACGTTTTCATTCAACAGCGATTTCGCTGGAACGAATTAACGTCGCAATGCAAGGCACCACTGTAATCAAGTGTGAAGCTTAGTGAAAATGGAAATGCAGTGTATTATCTTGAGGGGTGGGCTGAAGATAGAACTGATAATTTTATCTTATCTGAGTGCACTCCTGTCACTTCAGTGCCCTGTACTTGAAGATGGAAGATTTAGTGAGGAAGTGTATGCTTATTGCATGTGGAGGAGGAGTGCAATAGGTAGTATAAAACTGTAGTAAAGATGTACACATATGGTACTCTGCAGAGTGCTTGCTGAGGTGAACTGCTGAAATAATAACACTGTGTGGTCAGCACCTTCTTATTGAGTCTTCTTAATGTTCTGGCCCCATAATTCACTGTGAGATTATTTTTTTCTTAACATCATTACCTTTTGGGGCCCTGAAACATCTGTATTCCCATGACTCGAAAACTCCTTTGTAAGCAATGGAAATACTTAAGATTTTAAATATTTAACTGTTCCCCCTTTTAGTTGCTCAGAGTTCCACAGCTGAAGGAGGAGAAGAGGAGGAAAGCGAGCGGGACTCAGAGATCCCAGAACCCAGCAGAGAATTCCGGGGAACCATGGAAGCAGACCGTAAAATGGGAGATCGGATCTGTGCAAATGAAGCAGTTGCAGATAGCAGTGCCGCCAGCAATTCCTGCCCGAGCTGGCTGCGCAAGGTGAGAACTTCAGTTGTGCACAGTGTGAGAAGGTAAAAGAAAAATAATATGTCTCTAACAGCATGTTTTGCAGCGTTGGCTGAGAGGCTTCTGCCCAAACATTACTGTTCTCTACTGGTAGCACCAAAACAGACAGAAGAAATCTTCCTCCTTTTCTTAAAGGAACATTTAAAGTAATTTTCTTCAGCTAGCATCTTGTAGTTACTGGAAGTTGGAATTGCCATTGTTACATTAACTTTCCCTTGTGCATTGAAGTTATTTCTCCCATAAATGGAAAGTTGTATTTTCAACTTCATATTCTCCACATTATATGTATGATAGGTATGCTTTACCTAACACATTTTCAGACCACAGTCCCATTTCTTTACAGCTAGATAGCAAATCAAGAGAATTTAATTGGATGCTCAATATTTCACATTTGAAAAATGAGTTTACCAAGCAAATACAGTAAAAGAAGACATGGACTTCTTCTTCAAACAGAACATGAGGCCAGAAGCATCAGTGACAATGGTTTGGGAGGCAAGTAAGGCATTTTTAGAGGAGCAGCCATAAGATTTTCATCAAAACAAAAAAGAGAAAGAAAGAAAAAATACAAGATTTTGGAAAATAGATTAGCATCAAATGAACTACAGCTGAAACAAAATCCATCAAATACAGAACTGAAAGAGAAGATAAAGTTAGTACAACATCAGATAAATATATTGCTCACTGAGGAAACTGCAAAGAAGCTTAAATTTGCAGAGCAAATTTTTTGAAAAAACACAAATAAACCAGGGAGATGGTTAGCATATAAATTAAGGAAAGAAAAGGAGAAAACAATAATACAAACAGTGAAAGATGAATCAGGGACTGAGAAATTAAAACAAGAAGAAATAAAAAAGATTGTTGAGGACTTCTACCGAAATTTATACAGTGGTGCCTCAAATTCTGTTTCAGAAGATGGATGTAAATTGAAATGTTCGTAAGTCGAAGCACCATTTCCCATTGAAATGCATTGGAACGCGATTAATCTGTTGCAGAAGAAACACCCCCCCCAAAAAATTTAAAAATAAAATATTGCAAGTCTCTTCGCTTACCAACGGTTAGCACATTTGAATTCCCTGCCTGGAAGTCCCTGCAAGGGCAGCATGCAAAACCCATCGGAAATAGGGGGGGGGGGGAACCAAAAATAAAAATAAATAAAATAAAAATAAAATAAAAAGCAACTAACCCCCCCAAGACCCATCAGAAATGGGGGGGAGACCGAAAAAACACAAACCCCTCAAGGCCCATTGGAAATGGGAAAAAACACCCCAAAAAGCAACAAAAAACCCCAAGACCCATCGGAAATGGGGGGAACCCCCCAAAAAAAACAAACAACCCCCCAAAGACCCATCGGAAATGGGAAAAAAACTCTAAAGAGCAACCAAACCCTGCAAGACCCATCAGAAATTGGGGGGGGGGAACCAAAAAACAAACCCTGCAAGACCCATCACAGCACAGAAACATAACCCCCCCAGCCCAAAACCAAGCTGCAAAAACACCCAGAACAGTTTTTAAAAAGCAGAAAACAGCACCTTACCTTACCAGCAGCCTCCTCCAATCACACACTCTCTAACTGCTGGGGCAAAAGAGCTACAAAGAAGCAGCCTCTTCCCCACCAGCAGTTAGCAATTTGAATTCCCTGCCTTTTCCCCCAGCCACGAGTCAAAGCAAAATTTTGCAGCCAAAGCTGGTCGTACCTCAAAATGGTAATATATTGGGACATTCGTAAGTCGAGGCACCACTGTACAGTAAAAGGAAGTAGACAAAGAATCTCAGAAAGAATATGTACTGAAATACAATAAAATGAAACTGACTCAAGATCAAATGCAGTCTTTAAATGAGCCTTTAACATATGCAGAAATTATAGAAGCCCTCAAAAAGCAAAAAAATGGGAAATCGCCAGGCCCAGATGGTCTTCCAGCTGAATATTACAAAGAATTAGAAAATGTATTGCTTAAACCATATAAGAAATTCTTGGAATTTGTAGAAGAAAAGAGAGAATTGCCACCAACGTGGTCCAAAGTGCTAATCTCTCTCATACATAAGGAAAACACGGAGGATAAAGAAATATAAATTATAGACCAATCTCATTACTAAATGTGGATCTAGTTGCCAACATGGTCACTATGTTGGCAACTAGATTGAAAAGAATCTTAATACAGACAATACATCAAGACCAATCGGGCTTCCTTCCAAAAAGGCAGATGAAAAATAATATAAGGATTATCTTAAATACTTAAGAATACTGTGAAGCTCACCCGGAGAAGCAAATGGCTGTGATATTCTTGGGTGCATAGATTTGATAATCTGAATTGCAATTTTATGCTACACTAATTGGAAGTGCTACAAATTGGAGAAAACTTTTTGAAATTAATTAAAGCAATCTATACCCGGCAAAAGGCAAAAGTTAGAATCAATGGAGAGCTAATGAAAGAAATAAAAATACAGAAAGGTACAAGACAGGGGTGCCCACTCTCTCCATTACTATTCATTCTTACTCTAGAAATATTAACTGAGCAAATTAGAGATAAAAGGAAATAAAAGGACTGAAAGTAAGAGGTCATACTTTTAAGCTCTAAGCTTTTGCAGATGATCTAGTTATTATAGTGGAGGATCCAATGTACTCAATTGAAGACCTGATGGATATGCTGATGAATTTTGGTGATATGGTAGGAATGAAAATAAACCAAAAGAAAACAAAAATACTTGTTAAAAATATGAGAGATTAAGAATGACAGAAATTAATAGAAAGGATTAACTTTCAAGAATAGAAGAGTCAGATACTTAGGGATCCAAATCACAAAGAAATCTAGTATATTATTCAAAGACAATTATATGAAGTTGATTAAAGAGATACAGAATAACTTGGAGAGATGGGACAAATTACAGCTATCATTGATGGGAAGAATAGCAACATGAATGTTTTACCTAAAATGTTATTTTTATTTCAGACAATTCCCATAAGAGTAAAACAGTCATTTTTTCAAGAACTTAACAAGATAATCATGAGGTTTGTGTGGCAAGGTTAAAAACCAAGAATTAAAATCAAAGCAATGCGAGATGCCAAAGAGCAGGTTTTGGTCTCCCAGATTGAGTATTGTATTATAGAGCCTGTATATTAGTCTGGATAAAGGAATGGATAACTTTAGATAATGACAGACTACTCAAGTTGGAAGGACATGATTTACAGTTAGGTTGGCATGCTTTTCTATGGTAAAAAAAAGATAAAGAGCAGAAAAGTTTCAACTCGCATATGATAAGAAGAGCCCGACTAGGGACTTAGAAAAAGATCATCCAGCAGATTTACCAAAAAAAAATAAAATAAAATAAAATAAACCAGGCTGGGTATCACCCATAGAGGCCTTTACACAACTTAACCTCATGACAGAAGTGAAACTTTTAAGATATCAAGATCTGTTAAAAATGATCGTGGGTTGAGGTCCAAAGAAGAGCTAGAAACACAAAACATATCTAGACTAGTGGTCCAGAACACAAGTGGAATCTAGGTACAGTGATGCCCCACTTTACAATTACCTCGTTAAACGACGAAATTGCTTCACAACAATGTTTTTGTGATCGCTATTGCAATCGCAAAACGATGTTTCAAAGGGCGATTTTCATTTGACGATCGGTTCCCTGCTTCGGGAACCAATTCTTCGCATTACGACAATCTAAAAACGGCTGATCGTTGGGTTTCAAAATGGCCGCCCGCTGTGCAAAATGGCTCCTCGCTGTTTTTAGGACGGATTTTTCGCTTAACAGGGATCAGAAAATGGCCTCCCTATGGAGGATCTTCGCTGGACGCTGAGGTATTTAGCCCATTGGAACATATTGAACTGGTTTTCAATGCGTTTCAATGGGTTTTTTCTTTGCTTGACGACAATTTCGCTCTACAGCGATTTCGCTGGAATGGATTATCCTTGTCAAGCGAGGCACCACTGTATAGAAAAGATAAAATAGAGGGCTTTTACGCAGAACATACGATATTCAATAAACTTCTGCTTGGCTCAAATGATAAATTAAGAAATGTATGATTATTTGCTTGAAAATAAAATGCAAGATGAGATGGTAAAAGAATGTATGATTAAGTGGGCACAAAATATAGGACATAGTATTGATATTGATCAATGATTGCATAGATGGAAAAATAACATAAAGCTCACAAAATCGGTAAATTTCAAAGAGAACATATATGTTTTATAGGTGGCATATGACTCCAGAAAAATTGTCAGAGATTTATACAGAGGTGTCATTGTTTGTTGGAAGTGTGAAGCACAAGACAGAAGCTTTTATCATATGTGGTGGACTTGTAGAGTAGCGAAACAGTATTGGATAGCAGTACATACTCAGTTACAAAAAATACTGCTTTGTAATGTTCCACTAACCCCAGAATTGTTTTTACTGAGCATTATACCAGATAATATAGATAAGACAAAGAACTATCTACGGTAGTTATATATATAGTCACTGCAGCCAGAATTCTTTACGCTAAGAACTGGAAAAAATTGGAGATACCAAAACAAGAGGAACTCACTCAGAAGAAATGGGAAGCGGCAGAAATGGATATTCTATCAGAAGTGTTAAAAGACTGTCCAATACAAAAGGCAACTGAATGATGGGATTTATTATATAAATGGCTTGAGTCACCAGATAGTGCTTGAATAACATAGAATTAAACTAAGATGTAATTGTAAGTTGAAACCTGGAGGGCAATCAAATTGTAGAATGGGAAAAAGTTGACTTGATAATGCAACATGAACAAACTGATTGGATGACAGTACATTTTGTGTTCTCCTTCCCCCTCTTCCCCCCATATCCCCCTCTACCTTTGTACTCCTTACCTTATCCCTAGTTTTTAAAAATAAAAAATAAATTTTAAAAAATATGTATGATAGGTAAGAATATGGAGAAAATCTAACAAACTGCCATTTCTCTTTCTTTGATTAGGAGCTGGAGAGTGCAGAGTTTATTCCCATGCCTGAAAACCCCTGTCTTGGGAGTTTAGCATCTTCAGAGTCTGACAAGGAAACTCTTCCTTATGATGAGCTGAAGGGACTCCACATGGCTCCACCCACACCTGTTGATATTAACAAGACCAATGCAGGATCCTGGGTAATGTAAATTTATATCAACGTATGGAATTCTCTATGATAGTTTGAACTAGAGGTGGAAATTGAGTGTGTAAATGACTGGTACAATAAATATTCACCTAGGGCGAGAAGATTAAGACCTGTTAATATACTGAAATTAAGCAGTGAGAGTTTACAAAGCTGAGCAAATAATTCAAACTAACCTCAAAACTGATGTTAAGTAAGTAAATAGGAAAGTTTTCTTAAAAGTTAACAGTTGGCAAACATGCACATGATTTACTGGCTAATAGGAGACTGACAACAGTTACTTGTAGCGCAATGTGTTCTATGCCACCCCAAGAAGCATCTCTGACAGACACTTTTTGTCACTTTTCATTAAAAAAAATCAGGGTAGGATTTAGAACAGACAACATTTTAAAAACAAGAAAGATTTCAAGAAATAGGAATAGGATGTGTAAAGTATGAAGCTTTTAATCTTGAGACTCCCAGTGAAGGATATACTCCAGATTTGCAGCTGGAGGTATGACAGTCATTTTTATATTAACCAGTATCTCAGCACACTAGTTGTTCAAGAATTTTGCTTCCATTATTTGGAACTTTGATTTCCAGGTTCTTAGTAAATCTATTCTCATCTTCCACTCATAGCTTTGGCAAACATTAGTTTTAAAGATTTCATACATGGCATATACGTAGGCCTATATATAAACTTGTCTGTGAATCCTGCATTGCAGCACCTTTTGAATTCAGCAGAACCCTGTAGTAGTGAGAAAACCTCTGCTGTATCATCGGCATGTAAATGCAGCTTGCTACAAGCTGAAGTGGAGCATCTGAGTGGCTTGCTTTCAAAGTGCTTGGCTGACCAAGAGAAGCTTCAGCAAGAAACCACCCGTCTCAGTGCCCAGCTCCAGAGTCTCACAAGAAAGATGCAAGGAACGCAACAGGTAATGTTTCATCTCGTAGAAACTGACAGATTAGAATAATTTTGAATGTTTTTGTAGCTCCTCGAAACTCATGCTAATATTTGGGTTAGGGTAATTTCAAATGTAGTAGTTGCTAAGTAAGATTGACTGTGACATGACTGAGGTGTGGAGAGAGAGAGAGGATTTAATAATTTTAGACAACATGGGTCATGCTGAATTTTTTCTTACTTGAAAGGTTTGACTAAGCCTGTTCTTCTAGATTGACTTGGAGGCCAGACACTGTAGTTGGCAATCTGGAATTGCTTGTATCAAGCCTGAATTGTAAGGAGATGAGTGCATTTGGATTCCTTTTCTTTTGCCTGGAAAACCCTTGAGGCTGGCAATCAGGATATAATTTTGATTATGAAAACAGATTTTCTGTACTTTTCAGCTCCATGTCCCATATGTTGATCTTAAGTTGAGCTCACGTAGCTAATAATAGAATCATGTTCCACATGAGAACATTTCTGGGAAGCAGCCTGAGAAGATGATGTTGGCCCCTGCACTTCATCATTTTATTCTTTGTAACCTGTGTAACACAGAATATAGAACAAATGTGGTTAAACTAGACATTTTCTTGTTAGAATTCGTTATGTTGTAAGACATCACCTGTAGTTTTACTTAGTTGCAAGTGGGGTTTTGTTGTTGTTGTTTTCGTCCGGACAGTTGGAGGCTCATTCCAAAGCTACACAAACCACCAAAGAAGAGATGGAAGCAGATGCAAAACCTGACTTGGATTCTGACTCCTGGTGCCTTCTGGGAACTGACTCATGCCGCTTTAGCCTGTAGCCTTTTGAGTCTGGTGAAATTCATCCAATCTCTCAGCACATCGAATGCAGAGATCAGCTTTCCTGGCTTCAGGTCCTTTGTGAACGAGGAGGTCAGGATTTTCACAGCATCCATGTATACAAGCGGGGAAGCATGTGAAACTATGGATTTAGGAGATAATTTAGAGAGAGGCCAAGACCCACATTGAAGCCTGGGTTTATTCAGACATCATGTCAGCAGCAGTCCCTCTCTATATACATTCTGTCAGCCTGACTTTGAAGCCAGCTAGCCACAGGATAGAAATGTCTCCAATAACAGCACATCCTTCATTTCTTTCCCAATTTCTTAAGGGTAGCATTGAGTCACTTACAGTAATAACCTCACGTTCAGGCAACTGAAATTGGAAAATGATTGAAAGGAGAAAATCAAATAAATAATCACTGTCAGTTAAACTGATATCCTCTTTTAAGTTGCCATCAGCCAAAAGTCAAAGAGGCAGGATCCCACTCTGTTTACAGGAGACAGTACCTAAGAAAGTTCTTGTTTTGAAAGTGGATACACAAGCTTCCAAAGCAGAAGAATTACGTCTTTCACTTAGATGTTTTAGCCATATTTACTCCAATCTATACAGAAGGTAACTTAAAGGATATTTGGGAAACTACTCCATCTACAGTATTCCTACTGTGCACACTTCAGACCAAAAAGAACTGGCCAAATTTCCCAGCTGTTCAAAGAAAGAATCTATAGTTCTAGAGTTCACAGCAGCTGTTTTGAGGCCCAACAAGTGTGTGGAATTTGAAATTAAGACACCCTCTTAGTGCCTCATCTGTTCCACCTGGTATAAATGCCAAAGCGGTTGAAAGCCCCTTTCTTTGTGCCCTCTCTCAAATGTGTATTTTTGTTTCATATTGAATACTTGACAAAATGAGCTGTGCTGGTTTGAAGACAATGCCTCCATCCAATGGATTTACCAGCGATAGATTACCATATATAAATTCAGAGCATTTCTTGTATTCTTGGTACTAAGCTGTATAGGAAGAAGTGTTGGACACAGAATTTCCCCTTTTCTCATTTAAAAAAAATCAGTACATTTACTAAATTGCTTTTGTACTTTATGTACACTTTTGACACAGCTGTGATGTTTGTGAGACATAATCCATATGATTCATTTATCATCGGGTGCGATTCCCAAGGTCCCTTATTTTAATAACATATTTTGACTTCCCAAAACAGTTCTTCCTCATGTCCCTTTTTTGAGTTTGCAATCATCATCATATTCCCTTGTATTCTCTTCTACAATTAGATCAGACTGATGTACTTTCTTCTGTCTGGAGGTGGGTGAAAGAGCATCTTACCCAAATAGGACATTTTTAAAGAGTTACTTGAGTCTATCTAATGCTTTTTTTGAGAGATACAATATTTGTCTTACATTCAGCCTCAATGCAAAGAAGTCCTTGGTATTAGTGGGGGGAATATAAAAATAAAAAATGCCAAATGTTCAATAGATCATTTACAATCCCAAATTGTAAACTGTGCAATGCTCTGATATGAAGAGAGAGAGAGAGAGAGAGAGAGAGAAAAGAAACAATAGACCATTGTGGCATTGGTTTGATTTCACATCTAAAATTATCAGTGCTGTTTTATCATTTTCATATGAGAATTCTGTTGCAGCTCAGTAATGTTCCTGTTCTAAAGTAGGAACTAAAAAGGAATTAAAGCTAGTTCCTGTCTAGCCAGGAATTACTGAGCTGATGGGAGTCACTCTCTGGCAGTGTGCTATCTGTTTCTTAGTGTGTCACATTTGCAAAACAAAGTACACAGACAAAAATCTAGTGGAGGACTGATTACCATACTGAGTGTGACCTGTACTCCACAACAGTATATGTGCCTTAAAGGATTCACGGTGTCCTAGCTGTGCCTGTTACAGACCACAATATATGCACCAGCTCTGCTATGCAACCAAAGAAGCAGTTTTCAACACAGATCCTGCCCTAGGCTAGAGGATGAGGGGCAAATAGGCCAGCGTGCCTTTGAGCACTCTGAGATCTATTTTCCTTCTCCCTTTTCAGCAGTGCTAGTTCTGTAGATGTCAAGTCTCTTTCTAGCATTGCTGTTGATTTGTTATAGTGGAACACAGCATACGCTTGCACTGACACTCTAGCCAAAAACTAGGTTGTTATTATCTATATTTGAAAGATTCAGTGGTGGCATGGTTTGACGTTTTCTGTTTAAATAAATATTGACACTCATTTGCCTCTGTGTCCTGATTTTTTCTAATAGGAGTGAAACGATGCATGCTTACCTGTAGTGCAAGGAGACAACACAAAAGCAGTATCAGTACTGGACTTCAGGTCTTGATTTTGCTGAGATGGAACGAATCTGCATGTTTCCTTTGTTCAACATATGCCAGTGGCATTAAGGCGTGTTAACATTTTGTAAGAGAAGCTAGGGAGTTTGTTTTTCCAGTAACAGAGATTACCCTTCGGCTGTTGTTTCTTCTCGAATACTTTCAATAATGGTATTATTTGACTTTTGTTTTAGAAATCTTACAAGGTGTGAAGATATTTGGTAAGATAATCTTTTATCATTCTAAAGCATATCGTAATCATATCTGCTACTAATTCTGGCTTAATAATACATCTTAACTATCTCTCCCACCAATGCTGCCTTTAATAATATATGTTACTACAGTAATTACTAGCATTTTTATACTACCAGTTAGTACAGTGAGATATCAGGAGTGACACACTGGTGTTGCAGGACAGACATGTGTTTATGAATCTTGAACAAAGAGTAGTAATTGGGTTGGTTGTTGTGGGTTTTTCGGGCTCTTTGGCCGTGTTCTGAAGGTTGTTCTTCCTGACGTTTCACCAGTCTCTGTGGCTGGCATCTTGAGAGGAACAGGAGTAGGAACTCTGTCCATATTCTGTAGACTCCAGCCGCAAATAAAACTACAGAATCTGGTATTCTGATCCAGCATCTCTTTTAAAAATAATGGCAAAACGTCTGTTGCATAACTATGCTGACTCATCAAGAATGATGTCAACATCAGTGGCACATTGTCACTAATTAAAAAGTCCCTACTTTGATTTTGTGCAACTTTGTCTCATTGTACGTGATCCATGCAACCAGAAACCAAAGGAGAGATTCTTTAATCAGTGGTAATCTGTTTCTGCAGTTGAATCATTAACCATTGCACCAGCAACAGGACATTGACCAGCACATGCCTATTTCTAGGTCTTTCACATGGGAAAACCTTGTTTTCTTGAAGAAAAATTTCTAAGCTGCCACCATCCAAGAGAAATGGTGTCTGAACTTTTCTTTAATTATACTGAAACTAAAATCTAAATCTTTTCATTGACTAGTACAGGAGTACTTTGATGGTATCATCAACCTGAAAGCATGCAGAAGGAAAACAAAACCAAGAGGAGTTTGTAAGGGCCATCTGTGCAACTGAGAAAACTAATTTGTTTGAAACCTTTAAAATTATTTTCACTCCCATTGCTTCAGAATTGTCATTTTGAAAACATGGGTCTCAGAAAAAAATCTATAGCAATTCCTGTGTACCACATAATCAGTTAAAATACCACATTGTATGATAGTATTTGGGGAAATGTTGGCTGAAATGTTGCTGCTTAGTGTGGAAAATTGTGCTACAGTAGTCCAACTAAATCAGTGGAGATTTAGTGAGCCAATTAAGTTCCATGGATTCCAATGGGCCTACTCTAATTGGAATTTATTTCACTAAGCAACAGAATCTCAGGCATTGTGACATAAAGGAAATATATTCCTCCATGATTTACATTCCCATGTTTAGTAAATAAACATGGTGAATTAAATGACATAGCAGATATATATAAATTCCGTTTTATATATATAAATATATAAATATATATATAAGTATATACAGTATATATATATAAGTATATACAGTATATACAGTATATACAGTATATATATATATATATATATATATATATATATATATATATATATATATATATATATATATATATATATATATATATATATATATATATATATATATATATATATATATATATATATACTTAGACACTGCTACTTAGACACTTTACATACAACCCTGGTAAGTTTTGACTGCTTGTTTTCACATCCACAACACCTACCTACAGTATATGTGTATGACAAAAGGAGGTAAAACAGTTTATAGCCTGTCGTTTCTAGGCCAATTCTCAGTGCTATATATACAGTATATAAAAATTCCATTGTTTGCTGACTATTTGTGGCTAGTTAGCACCCAGATCTCTTGGTCATTAACAGTTTAAATATAACTAATCCATACTTCTACCTCTGAAAGACTTGCTCAGTTCATTCCGCCCCGAGTTTATGTATTGCATATAAATAAGGTAGCTGTGCCACTTCTAACCACACTAAGGTAACCCATTCCACTATAATAGTTTCCATGTTCTTCTACAACTGTTTTGCAATCTGCTTCAACGAACAGAACTTACAGTATCTGCAGATGAGCCAAGAAACTAGTTATGAAAAGATTCATCCAAATGGGAGGCAATGGGTAGTACACAATAGAAAGGAATGAACAGTGGAAGAGCAGAATCCAACAGAACCAGGTGAGGAGCTATTCCCTCTATCCCACTGGACCCCACAGTGTGTCCACTGTCAGCTTTGGAGGTCTGGAAAAACCAGCATGGAAGGCTAGAGGAGAAAATTCTGGCAATGTTGAATTTACCTCATTATATCCAAATAGGCATCACCCCTTCTCAACTGATACATTGCATTCTATGGAACGAAGGTACTCTTTTGCTGTGGCGGGCAGAGTTGCCTTTAAAGCTGCTGGTGGTAGTGTGTTCTATCTTGCCTTCTGACACTTTTCAGTAACACCTCTGCAACACACAAGTGCCACATCCGAAGAAGCAGATTGAAATCCCATTGTTCGCTAAAGATAAAGGGCACTGTTGTAGCCTAAGTACTGCCTTAGGCACTAACCTCACATGTAATACAAGGGCTTTAATTAATCTGTTCACAGTTTATGGGCTTCTCACTTTTACATTTTCACATTATTGTCTCTTACATGAAGCAATAGTTCTGCGAATACTTTCTGTCACTCTGGATTGTCAGACTGAGGGAAATGGTACCACTTTGGCCCACCACTAACAACGTTTCTTTTGTTGCGGTGGTGGGGGCCTGTTCTTTATGTTCTTGCATTTTGGAATGTGTCTCTCTGCTACCTTGGGTGCAAACTGACGGGTGCAATAAGGGCACAGCTTGTAGTCTGGGTTCTCCATGGCAGGTGCTGGGGGAAGATCTGAGGCCTTCCCCCCTTTTGAGATTACTTGCTGAACCTCCCGAGCCCTGCGCAATGTCTTGATGAAAGAGTCATGCTTCTGTCGCCAGTTGCTTTGCTTAGATATATTGATTTGCTTGGAAGCCTCAGAGCTTTGGTTGGAGAATTTTTTCTGTAGTGACAGGGGTAGTGGGAGAAACCATTAGTACAACCCTCTTAGCTCACAATGTGATCTTTTCTGACATCATAGGACAATTATAATGCAACGAATTCCCAGCCCCTACAGCAGTCAGACAAATGGAAAAATACTGTGTATATTAAGGTCTAACTATTAATAGCCGAGCTGAATACTTACTACTCCTTAAAGCCAAATTTTGCTCATAGATACATTGCAAATGAACACCATTGTATTTTCTTCCTAATTCAGTAAAACTCGGTAAATCATCTAAAAGGAGTGTAGATAAAATGTATTCAGTTAGGAAGAATTTACCTATGCTAAAATAGGAAACAGGAAAAACTCTGTTTCTGTAATTTTAAGTATAAATGATTTCTCTTTACTACATCCTCACAGTGTTTACCAGATACTACTACCGGTAAATGCCTGACATAAATGCTGACTTACAGCAGTGACTTTGATAGATTATGCCAAATTAACTTGATAAATTTTAAGTCTGTCTGCTACTTAGACACCTTTACATACAACCCTGGTAAGTTTTGTCTGCTTGTTTTCACATCCACAACTACCTATGTGTGTATGACAAAAGGAGGTAAAACAGTTTATAGCCGGTTGTTTCTAGGCCAATTCTCAGTGCTTTAAACTAAACCTTACTGAAACTTCACATTCTATTTTTTGCCCTTACCTGAAATGATGCTAGAAGTTACCCCATCTGCAGTTGTATTTGGTTAAGATACTGGAGATACTTAAGCAATCATCAAGTTATTATTTGTAGGAAATCTTTGAGAGAAAAAGACTGAACCTCTTCCCAGACAGATAGGTGGGTATCAGAAAATGATGCTACTGTGTTTTTAAAGCCAAGGAGAACTCAGGCCCATTAGCGCTTAGATCCGAAACTAGCTAGAATTCTCATATAAATTAAAAGAAGAACAGTGAATGTGTAATAAGTAACCATGTGTATTACCTGGGAGATATCTGAGCCCTTCAGGAGATGGTATGTCTCTAATTCAGTGCCTTTGGCTCTAGCTTTGCTTGAATCAAACACTTCTCTTTTGGAGCCATGGTTCTTGCTGCAGATACTTATGTGCTTCTCCAATCTGGAGCGGTAAAGCTTTCGTTCACAAATATTGCACTCTCCCCATTCTTCTACATTGCTAGGATCCTCTGTAATTAATGAGTCTGTTGCCACACAGCTAAGCTGTCCTAAAGGGGTTGCTGCTGGAAGAGACTGGTCATGCAGTGGAGCCAGTTCTGGGCTAGAAGTAGCTAAAATATTTTCTCGAATTTTACTATTGCTAGCCACCAATCTTTGTTTTTTGAGTCTTTCCATAGGGAGCAGCTGGGGAGGCATGGCAGCCCCCAATGAAGCTGCGGGGCTCTCTGAAACATGTATCTTTTCACAAGTGTGCAGCTGAGCTGCAGGTCTCGAAACACGGCCCTGAGCAATATCAGCTGCTTTCCTCTCAGGCATCCGTAATGCTCCTTGTTCTCTTCTTGCTTTTGTTTCTGTCTGCTGCCTTTCCCACTGTATTCTCCGGAGCTCTTCTTCTGTTCTTCTCAATTTTTCCTTGAGGAGAGCCTCCTTCCGCTGGATCTCCTCCTCTAAGCTCCGTCCAGCAGCCTCCAGTTTTTGAATGTAGCCCGACTCTGCCCGTGAATGAGGAGCTGATATCTTAGACTGGCCAACGGGAAAAAGTGGCGGCACTCCAGCATGCTGAGACTTGAGTATGTGTGACTTTTCTTTTTTCTCTGAGCTAGTACCTTTGGAAGGATTTTCCTTAGCTGCCAAGTTCCCAGCTTGCCAAGAAATGGGAAGAGGAACATTCCTACCTTTATGGTGAAAGACTGGCTTAAGTGGGTACGCCCTGTCCACACCTTCTCTCCGCCTAGTTCTCCAGTGAGCTGGCAAAGTACTAGCCTGTCCCTTGAAATACCAGTTGAAGGGGCCAGCAGAGTAGAAGCCTGCCTTTTCCAAAATCAGGTGAGTATTTTCTGCAGGATGAGAACAAAAAGAGTGTTGCCTCTTTTGGAGATGAAGATCTGCCAGCTTATCATTGTTGCATAGGAGCTGTTGCTCAATATTATTCTTTAGGTGCTCCAACTGGGTATGTTCTTTAAGAATTTCTGGATGACACCTCTCCTGGGTTGTTGCTGGAAGACTTGGATTACATGCTGCTGGATCCATAACTGAACACACAGACAGCTGCAACTCAGCCATTCAGCCGGTCCAATAAAGCCTGGAGGAATGTGACATGTTACAAGCATGCTATGACTAGGGCACTCAATCAAAGTCTCTGTTCCTCCACTATGATAAAGTGAAAGCAAAGTCTGTTGCTTATATACCACCTCATAGTGCTCAAAGCACTCTCAGGGTAGTTTACAGTTTAATTATACAGGCTACAGATTGCTCCCACCTCCAGCAATAAGGGGAACAGTACTCAGAAGCTCTAAGGGGGCTTTATAAAGGCATCTAGCCATGATTTTGTTTTTATGAATAATCCACAGAACTAGAAATGCATATTGGATTGACGATACTGCATGGCCACTTTTTATTGTATTACAATATCCAAACTTATTAAATTAGTTAACTTTACATTTAAGCATAGAAGGTGGGCTGGGAGTCTTTATGCTTTTATAGATATATATGATTATTTAAAGAACTATGGGAGAAAGCAAGTAATAGCCTTCCCACTGGAAGTCTTCTGCACCTCCTTTTCCAAATAGCGCTGCAAGTCAAGGTTAGTGCAGGGAAACTTGCTCCAGCTTTTCTGCTACCTAAAAACCTTCATGTATAACTCTGAACAACTGCCTACTTCTAAATGAAACTTAACAAATAAACCCCTTGTATACATTTTTCCTGTGTGTTGCTGTAGTATAATGGTAGTTAATGCTCAGACCACAGGGAAACTTGCATGTGAATACTAGGTTCCCATAAAACATTAAAAAAAAACCTGCACAAAATTTCAAGACCAGATCCATGGATCAGGATAAAATGTTATGCTAAGAAAGGACATGTTTTGTTAATGCTGATTCCAACTGATTCCACAAAATTGAAATGAGAAAATCATGAGGGCCCCACTGTCCTCGGAGGCACCACTCCCAGGTCCTCCTGGACTGGAACAGAACAGATCTGTGTTGGCAGAAATAAATGTTAACTTGCAGAAAAATACCCCTAAGTAAATGGAGCACCAAGAGTGTAAAGAGTAAGGTTGTTGTTTAGTCTTTAAGTTGTGTCTGACTCTTCGTGACCCCTTGGACAGAGCACACCAGGCCCTCCTGTCTTCCACTGCCTCTCGGAGTTTGGTCAAATTCATGTTGGTAGCTTCAATGACACTGTCCAACCATCTCATCCTCTGTCATCCCCTTCTCTTGCCTTCACACGTTCCTAACATCAGGGTCTTTTCCAGGGAGTCTTCTCTTCTCATGACATGGCCAAAGTATTGGAGCCTCAGCTTCAGGATCTGTCCTTCCAGTGAGCACTCAGGGTTGATTTCCTTTAGAATTGATAGGTCTGTTCTCCTTGCAGTCCAGGGGACTCTCAAGAGTCTCCTCCAGCACCATAATTCAAAAGCATCAATTCTTCGGCAGTCAGCCTTCTTTATGGTCCAGCTCTTATTTCCATACATCACTACTGGAAAAACCATACCTTTAACTATGCGGACCTTTGTTGGCAAGGTGATGTCTCTGCTTTTTAAGATGCTGTCTAGGATTGTCATTGCTTTCCTCCCAAGAAGCAGGTGTCTTTTAATTTCATGCCTGCTGTTCCCATCTGCAGTGATGATGGAGCCCAAGAAGGTAAAATCTGTCACTGCCTCCATATCTTCCCCTTCTGTTTGCCAGGAGGTGATGGGACCAGTGGCCATGATCTTAGTTTTTTTGATGTTGAGCTTCAGACCATTTTTTGCACTCTCCTCTTTCACCCTCATTAAAAGGTTCTTTAATTCCTCCTCACTTTCTGCCATCAGAGTAGTATCATCTGCATATCTGAGGTTGTTGATATTTCTTCCGGCAATCTTAATTCCGGCTTGGGATTCATCCAGTCCAGCCTTTCACATGATGTATTCTGCATATAAGTTGAATAAGCAGGGAGACAATAAACAGCCTTCTTTCCCAATTTTGAACCATTCAGTTGTTACATATCCAGTTCTAACTGTTGCTTCCTGTCCCACATATAGATTTCTCAGGAGGTAGATAAAGTGGTCAGGCGCTCCCATTTCTTTAAGGACTTGCCATAGTATGCTGTGGTCCACACAGTCAAAGGCTTTTGCATAGTCAATGAAGCAGAAGTAGATATTTTTCTGGAACTCTCTGGCATTCTCCATAATCCAGCGCATGTTAGCAATTTGGTCTCTAGTTCCTCTGCCCCTTCAAAATCCAACTTGTATTTCTGGGAGTTCTTGGTCCACATAATGCTGAAGCCCACCGTGTAGGATTTTGAGCCTAACCTTGCTACCGTGTGAAATGAGTGCAATTGTATGGTAGTTGGAGCATTCTTTGGCACTGCCCTTCTTTGGGATTGGGATGTAGACTGATCTTTTCCAAACCTCTGGCCACTGCTGAGTTTTCCAAACTTGCTGGCATATGGAGTGTAGCAGCTTATCAGCGTCATCTTTTAAGATTTTAAATAGTTCAACTGGAATGCCATCTCCTTCACTGGACTTGTTGTTAGCCATGCTTTCTAAGGTCCACTTGACTTCACTTTCCAGGATGTTTGGGCTCGAGGTCAGCAGCCACACTATCTGGGTTGTCCGGGACATCCATATCTTTCTTTTATAATTCCTCTGTGTATTCTTCTGCTTCTGTTAGGTTCCTACTATTTTTGTCCTTTATCATGTTCATCTTCGCACAAAAGGTTCCTTTAATATCTCCAATTTTCTTGAACAGATCTCTGGTTTTTCCCTTTCTATTATTTTCCTCTATTTCTTTGTACTGTTCATTTAAGAAGGCCCTCTTGTCTCTCCTTTCTATTCTTTGGAAGTCTGCATTCCATTTTCTGTAACTTTCCCTATCTCCCTTGGATTTTGTTTCCCTTCTCTGCTATTTGTAAGGCCTCGTTGGACAGCCACTTTGCTTTCTTGCATTTCCTTTTCTTTGGGATGGTTTTTTGCTGCCTCCTGTACAATGTTGCAAGCCTCCAGCCATAGTTCTTCAGGCACTCTGTCCACCAAATCTAGTTCCTTAAATCTGTTCTTCACTTCCACTGTGTATTCATAGGGGATCTGGTTTAGAATATACCTGACTAGCCCAGTGGTTTTTCCTACTTTCCTCAGTTTATGCTTGAATTTTGCTGTAGGAAGCTGATGATCAGAGCCACAATTAGCTCCAGGTCTTGTTTTTGCTGACTGTATAAGGCTTCTCCATCTTTGGCTGCAGAGAACATAATCTGATTTCGGTATTGCCCATCTGGTGATGTCCTTGTGTCGTTGGAAAAGAGTGTGATGACCAGCTTGTTCTCTTTGACAAAACTCTATTAGCCTTTGCCCTGCTTCGTTTTGAACTCCAAGGTCAAACTTACCTGTTGTTCCTTTTACCAAAGAGTAGGGTAGGTGGGGAAATTGATATATAGCCGTCTTCTCCAACATTTATTTATTTATTTATTTATTTATTTATTTATTTATTTATTTATTTATTTATTTATTTATTTATTTATTTATTTATTTATACCCCGCCCCCCTAGACCATGTCTACTCGGGGCAGCTTACAACATAAAATAGATCTATATAAAATATATATATAGTCATAAAATACAATTTCTATATTAATTAAAACAATTTAAGAAAGGATAGCATAGGCATCCTTCAGTCTCGAGAGACTATGGTAACATGCTCTGAATCGAGGAGTGTCCTCTCCAGAGCATGAAGCCCGGGTAAGGTAATATGGAGGATAGGCTGTTACCCAAGCAGCAGATCCCCCCTCTCCACATTGCTGAAATGGTCCAATGGAAAGGCAAGAGCCAATACAACTGGTTCCAGCAATGTCGCAGGAGTTGGCAGAAAGGATACTAGGTTGGGATAAGATAAGAAAAAAGAAATGAAAAGAGTTAGCTGACTGGAGGGAAGGCCTGCCTAAACAGCCAAGTTTTAACAGTCTTTTAAAAACACCCAGTGAGGGTGCCAGCCGAATTTCAGTGGGAAGTGTGTTCCACAGCCGAGGGGCCACCGCCGAGAAGGCCCGGTTTCTATTTTTTTCCTTCCAAGCCTCTCTTGGCGTCAGGCCCCTCAGCTGTCCCTGCTGGCTACAACGGGTGGTTCGGGTAGATCTGGGTGGGAGAAGACGATCTGCCAAATATCGAGGTCCCAAACCCAAACATGTAATCACTTCTGCAAAGGAGCTGAGGCAAGAGAAAACTGCCTGTAAAGAGAAGTGAAAAAAGAATCCCAGAGGCCTGCCCTGTGACAGAACTTAAGGTTTTTGTGAACTAATTACAGATGAAGCCCAAGCCCTTGCCCATGTCTACAGCATGTACCTGATTATGAACAAAATGCTGAATACTTAATTAGATGTACTAAGCACACAATATTAGCTTACTATGTACGTACAGTACTTAGTTCATACTTTTCAGTTAAGCCAATGACGCTACGAATCAACAGAATGTATAGCAATTGAAATGTATCCTGACAACTAGGATACCTTGACAAGGCTGGATATCAGCAAAAACTTCTTAACTGTTAGAGCAGTATGACAATGGGACCAATTACTTTGGGATGTGGTGAGTGCTCCAATATTGGGGGTATTCAAAGAAAACTGGACAAGCATGTATTAGATCTGCTTTGATTTGGATTCCTGCATTTAACTTAAACTCCCTTCCAGCTCTATGAACTATTAGAATGAATGCTCCTAGTATACTGACTTTAATACAAGTGCAGGAGATGTTTAATCTGTTCTTTAACAAAGAGTTCAGCAACCGACCATCAGCAACAGATGGGCCAAAGGTGGAGAAAACTGAAGTCTAGGTTACCTGCTAAAAAATACTCTTTTACACAACAAGTATTCTACAGATTCAGTTCCTTACACTTCCATCGAAACAAATTTAAAGTCAAATCATTAAATGGGGCTGTTTACAAGAAAAGGGACTTACCTCTGAGGCTGCTTCAAACTCCGTAAATTAAAAAAAAAAAGCATTTAACTATGCCTTGTGATAAAGAAGTTCTGCAACTGTGAAGAGCCTGAAGTGAGTTGATCTACCCTTAACTCATCATAACTCTATAGATGGCTATTAAAAGCACCAATATAAACCCTACTTGCGTGTACTGTAAGTGCATTTACGATTGAGACCCTTCTCGACTGGAAACAATCACGTTCTTTTAGGCAGAAGGCTGCCAGTTGCTAACAATCGGTTAGGAGTGGAATTGACATCTATCTAACGCGCCCAAGTGTCCCCAGGTGGACGGACTGACTGCCCATCGGATGATCCGCCCTCCTTAACGGGAGGATTGGCCTTCCGGGAATGTGATGAAGCCCCAAGAACGCCCACAGCGGCTCGCTCGCCATGGCAACGGGCCCTCACCCGCCTCGCGAGGCCAAGCCTGCCTGCCCCAGACACGTATCCTCGGCCTTCATACCTCATGCCAAGCCCATACGCTGTTTACACCGGCCTCCCGTCCGTGGAGCTGTTTACCCCGGCTGCCTAGCAACGTGCACGCGGATGCTACATCCGACTACTCTCTAGCCGCTTCCGGTCCAAAGCAGCAAGTACGTTCATCACTTTTACCGGCATCGCATCCCGCTTGGTTTCCATTTCCATCAAGATAATGGAAATTATGCGCGTAAGCCTATATATGATATGTCATATGTGTAAGGAAGTGGATTGTAATACGTAATTAAAAAAAACCCTTCAATCTTCTAGTGTCGCAATACTTTTTTAAAAATTACATGTATAGAGAGGAGAGGGATGATGGCAAACCCTTGGTCCCCCAAGCTACTTGGACTACAATGTCCATTACCCCCTCATCTGAGGCTCGGGGTTTTGGAAGTTGGAGTGGAGAACATTCTGAAGGAACAACCCCGTTTTTCTTCTCGTATTTCTATGCCATTTTGGTTTGTCTCAATAAAGCTGTTGCTGAACGGCCGATTTTCACGCCTCATATCGATTTTCACCGCTACTTTTTCTTCCCCGTTTTGTTTTCTGGCTTTTCCCTCTTTCATCTTCATACATACAGCACTGTAGTTCGCTTTTCATTCCATCGAGTCTTTCGTCTCTATGGTTTTAGGCCATATACTGCTGCCGTCCGCGCTTCACCCTAGAAAGGACGACTTGCCTCCACTTCCGTTTTACGTGCTAGGACTCTTCTAGGCACCTGGACGGAGGGCTGCTCCATGGTAAGCCGGTTAGAAGCCCGGCCGTTCGTGGCGGTTGATGGTCGGCTCTAAAGCCTTCGGGATTCTTGGAAAGTGGGGCAGTTTCCTGAGCAAGTCGGCCGGCCGGGCGCTTCCTGCTGTTAGTTAAAGCTTTGCAAAGACCCTCAACTGGCGGAGGCCCCATCCTGTCCCATCTCTCCCTCTATATTCATAAGGATGCAGATTGAAGGCGGGGCTTTGTGCTTTGACCTTTTGGCTCGCCTTATGGGGCACGGACTGAGGGAGGAAGGAGGGACGGGACGGGACGGGACGGGACGGGGAGGGGATCCGGCCCGATCTTCTCCTTTTCGATGACTTTCGCCTGGTTTGAGCTGGCGGTGCCACCGCTGCCCTCGTGGTGCGGTCGTTGGGAGTTGCAGGGGGGTGCCCTCCATCCCCCCCCTTTAAAGGGATGGACATGGGGTCGGGATTTGTATCTCCTTTTCTGGCTGGCTATGTTTCTGCTTTTGGTCCAGGCACCACCGGCCATGGCTGAGGGAGATGGGCTGCTTTCCGTGGATTATGAAGTGTTTGGGAAAGTCCAAGGGGTGTTTTTCCGCAAATACACACAGGTGCGTGGCCCTTCTTGTACGTAGATCGTTCTGTGGCCAACCTAGGAGGAGGCTACTTTGGGTTGTCTTTTTGATCGGTACTGATGAACATGCTGGCTGTAGACCCATTTTCATTTACCTGGGGGTAATCACGAAAATTAAGTGGGGCTTGCTTCTGAGGAGACGTGTACTGTACAGTGGGGTCTTGACTTGAGAACTTAATCCGTATTGGAAGGCGGTTCTCAAGTCAAAAAGTTCTCAGGTCAAATCTGCATTTCTCATAGGAATGCATTGAAAACCATTTGATCCGTATCTGCTCTTTTCCGTCCATAGAAACTAATGGGAAGCTGCTATTCTGCCTTCGACCACTAGAGGGGGATATTTTGTTTCTTTTTTTCTTAGGTCAAGAAAGGTTCAGGGAAGGCAGGGAAAATACAGTCCAGGCAGTACCAGGCAGTCTGAAGACTCCAATCCACTCTCTAAACGCTGGGAGGAGTGAGGAAGCAGACAGCCACCCTTTTCACTGGCCAACAGTTAACTGAAAGTTCACATTTTGCACTTTCCCTGCCTCCCACGTGTTTTTTTTTCAGTTCTTAACTCAAATCTAAGTATGTAAGTCAAGTCAATATTTTCCTATGAGAGCGGTTCTTAAGTCAAAATGTTCTTAACTCGAGCCGTTCTTAAGTCAAGACCCCACTGTATAGGATTGGACTGCTGGAGGCCTTTGTCTTGCACTTTCATTTTCTAGAATAGGCTTCACTGAATTCAGCAAAACTCAAGTTTGGAGTATAGACAGAGGACGTTGCTATTAGAGTCAACTACGCTGCTTCATTTTTATTGCACTTTGAGGGTGACAAAAAGCATGTTTATAAGTAGACTTGTTTATATTTCCTGGATGAGAAGGAGACATCGTGGAAATGTGACACAAACAATAGTTACATTCTGTTGGGGAAACTGCTTCCTGCACAAAGTAGCCCAGTTTAATCTCCTGACTAATTATATTAGCTCTTTCTTTGGAAGAGTCTATATAGTATAGATTATTTGTTGTGGTTTTAATTTCTCAATTTGTTTATGATTGTTGTGTATCATATATTTTTCTTTCAATCTAAAAGGCTGGGGTTGTTTATATTTTTGTTTAGCTCCCAGAGTAGTGTATGCCATTAAGTCGGACTATATGAAAATGTCTGTAAATAAATAAATGCAATGTATTTCTTTCTTTAGGCTGAAGGAAAGAAGCTGGGTCTGGTTGGCTGGGTCCAGAATACCAACTATGGCACTGTGCAAGGACAGATACAAGGCCCTATTGTAAAGGTGCGGCAGCTTCAAGAATGGCTTCAGAAGAAGGGAAGTCCCAAGTCCATCATTGACAGAGCTGAATTCCATAATGAAAAGAAGATTACTAATTTAGAATACAGTGACTTCAGCATTGTCAAATAACAAGGCCCAAAAGAAAAAGGAGCTAGTTTGCTTTTTAAAAGTCACAAGATCATCTATAAGAAAACCTTCCCTTTTTATTTTTCCATTAGTTGTTTTACATGTAGATTCTTTCAGTCTTGCGTGTTTTTTATTTACATTATACAGGTATTACATTGAATGCACTTATAAATAGGCAGGCTTCTTGGCTTAAAAACTTGATATGCTAATATAATGCCTGTTAATAAAAGCATTACTTAGGCATGTAGTGTCTAATAGTATGCATTAAAATTAGATTGCCCATTGAAAAGCTTAAGGTGAACTTTGTTGTAGATTTCATGAATGCAGGTTAATATATAATAAAATTACAGTATTTTACTATAGTTTGATTTTTGTTTGAAGATGTTTGCTTTTTGGTTTGAATACTATTTTCTAAGTGGTTTATGATACTTTTTAAAAAACAGTTCACATATTCATTGGATGGGGAGAGACAAAATGAATATAGGATTGAAATTAATTTTGTTAAAGAGAGTGCAGTTTATAATTGGTATGAAAAAGTAACTTCTTGTCATCCTGTCACTACACTAAGACTAAGAACAAACCCAGTTGATAGTGTGCAGGTAGTTAAAAAGGCAGAGAGTGTGAGAAATGCTGTAATTGATTAAACTGAAAACCTATCTAGTTCAGAATTCAGTTCCCACGATGGCCAGATAAATATCTAGGGGAAGCCCCAAACTAGGGCATAACTGCATCAAGACCCTCTTGCTTATTTTCCCAATAAATTGGTATTCAGAAGCATATTGCCTCTCATACTGGAAGCAATGCATAGAGATAATGGATTAGTAACCTCTGATAACCTCATCTTCCATGAGAGCTATGGCAACTGATGTAGGTAAGATTTCTCAAAGGATGGGGTCACAGAAAGCAAGGAGAAAAATTATCTTAGTAGCATCTCTGAGAGCGCCCTTTTTGTTATGTGCTGTCAGGTTGCTTCCAGCATGTAATGCCTGAATTAATTACTGACTTCCAGAAGCGCTTACTATTAAGAGCAGTCCTCGGGTCTCATAAACCAAAAGCTGTAGTTTTAATTATTGAATCAACCATATCATGTTAGGCCTTCCTCTTTTCCTGGTGTATTCTAATTTTCTGCTAATTTCTACAGGTAAAATACCTTGCTTGGAAACTCCATTATGGAATGAAACAAGTCCTTCCATCACAAACCACACAGAGATGTAGCATATGTACATGCACACACCTACACATACCCAGCTCCATGCAGTATAAAAGCCTTTCCATGCGATGCCACTGATGTGTTGGTGTAAAATTCCAAATTCTTACCTCAGTTGCCATTGCATGAAAAATGCAGGAGCATTTTTTTTGCACTTCATACCTAATTGTTTAAAGCTGCTGTGGTGCTTGAATCATTTGCTTGATCTTCACAGAAGTGGAAGAAGCACATTGAACATATTTACATGAATTAAGAGATGAAATGGTTATTGAATGCATTTTATTATGGGATGGGAGAGGGATAGTTTGGAGTCTTCCAATGGGGTTGTAGGGTTCTGATACTAGAGCTTAGGTTGCTGTTGCTAATTCAGTATATTTACAATTTTCCACTTGCTGTGAGTAGACAGTTGAAACTGGTGAGCTATAGCAGTGTTGTGGTCAGATTGAGGATATGTGTATAAATCTTTTCTGAAACAGTCTAGATATGCTATATTTTTGAGTCATGTTAATATTTGGAAATAAATCCTAGTGACTTAGTTAATTTTAGAGTAATTTTCCATGTCATTGAAACTACACATCCTTGCTTGACTTGCAGTACACATTTATGCTGTTGATCACTAACACAACATCCTGTACATTATTTCCCATGTCACCATTACATACCTATATAATATAACATAACTGTATAGTTGAAAGTGATCCAAAAAGGTTATCTGGGTCAACTCCCTATCAATGCAAGAAGTCCCGAGTTAAAGTAACCCTGACTCATCCTAGCTTATCCTAAACCTTCTCACATAAGGAAACTGTGAAATGGTGGCTTTATGTACAATACTCTGTAAAATAACTTACATAAAATAACAGTATGGAAGTGCTCCATTCTTGGATTCGCTCGTATGCAAATACTGTAAGCAGAGAAAGCATAAAACTGAACTCTTGATGGTGAAAAGCAGCAGAGGAGATGTTTCCTAATAATTCCTTCAATAGTGGCATCTACTTTTTGATTCATATTAATTATAGTGTTCAAAGTCTAAAGCATGCTACCATGCTTTTCCTGACAGCCCCTATCACCATCCCCTTTTCAGCAGCTATAATAAAGTCTGACCTAAATATTTCACTTTTGTAGTTCTACTTCACAAACTACACCAAATGAAAAATCCAGAAAATTTTGCAGACTCCCCATCTCTTCTGATCAAGTAACTGCAATGCTCGTGCTGCATTAGAGATTCAACCACCGTCACTATTCAAGTGAGAGATTTTCACCCACCTCTTTCTTATGAACAAAATTTTTCATCGGAAAACCTTGGGGAGAGATGCGTTAAGTTGCTCCCACAGGTTTCCCTAGCGATTATTCTGACCCGCTCTGCCTGCCCAAGTGAAGAATACTGTACTCTTTCTATTGAGGCCTCCAAGCGGGACAATGAACATTTCGAAAGACTACAAGACCCAGAATGCATTGCAATATTTTTTCGACGTACGATGGAAACCGATGCCTCGTAGTTACTCCGGTTTTGTAGTAGGTCTTTATTTTCCTCTACGTTGCCGGCAGTTATTGGCGCTAACTGAGGCGACGAGAAAAACTGAACGACCTGCATGTCGCTGAGGTGCAGTCTCTCTCGCTCCGGAAGGCGAAGGAGAGCGCGGAAGCGAAAGCGGGGCTGCTGTTGGGAGTGCCTCAGATGGTCGGGAGGCGGAGGCGGAGATTAACGTGGCCTCTCGGGAAGAGAGACTGGCCAGGTTGCCTATCGGTTGGCGGCGGCCCGTCCGCAGTGGGCTTCCTGTTTTGCTCGGATAACAGCAACTGCGCTGCTCGCTTTTCGTTTTCTGCTGTGGTCCCCTCAGGCAGAAGCCAACCAGGTTGAGAAGCAAAGGCATGGGGTTTCCTCGCGTTTTTCCTTACCATCTAGAATAGTTTCCTATTAAGAAGAGGTTCCAGGTGTATTTTCTTTCGCTGTTTATTGACTAAGCTGAAATCCTTACAAGTATTTCTTTCATTCCCCGCACGAGTAGCCCGCCCACCATTCCTTCCAAGAAGTTCAGGTTATGTCACCAGATGTGAAAGACGGTTTCCCCGCTTTATCCTCACAACATTTTGTGAGGTAGGATAAGCTTGGAGTGGCCGAGCAGTGTGGAAGTGTGAACATCCGTCGCTTCTTTAGTCCTTTTAACTATTGTGCCAAGGTGTCTTAATATACATAGTCTGTGGTTTCAGTGAACGAAGTTGACATTGGATTAGCAATGGAGCTGTGAGTGTGGCTGTTTGATATGTTTTGGTGCATGTGTTTTTAAAAAGGTATTTTCTAGGTCAGGAGAGTGAGTGCCTTGAACTGTTATTTGTTCTAGCTGACTCCATACAACCCGAGCATAAAGAAAAGACAAAAACATGCACAAACATACAACATCCTCCCCAAGTTATGGTCCTAAACCAATTGCTAGTTCCGACTGTAGTAGTCTTATTGAATTAACTCCCGAATGATAAATCAATACTTTCGTAAATCCCATTGGTTCATTGGTCAATTGTACTTGGGCCTGCCAGCTAGATTCATCTAGTCCAACTGCTCTGACAGTAGTAATAAACAGTATTGGTGATATAATGCAGTTTAATTTCCCATTACATAGGTCAGTTTTATGCTTGCTGTGGTACTCTCCTTTGGTGTCCAGTAATTGTGGTTTAATTAAAGATGGAGAACATTTTGAATACATGTGTAATGTATAGTTTTAAGTTAGTATACAGTCTTCTGAAATAATTGCTTTTGGTATGTAAATCTGGATTTAGTTCAATCTATTATTTTTCACAGTTCTCTATTGCCATTAATAGTATTGGAGTTTGTGTGTGAATGTTATATAGATAGAACACATAGAAGTGATAAATCGGAATTATTTTCTAGATGAGTATTTCTGAAGTGGCAACTGGATTTTGTTGATTGAGAGAATATTAAAATGACTGTGAGAAGGCACTAGAAAAATGCTAAGGGGTTTATTAAACCTCTAATAAAAAAAGTCAAAGTCAAATTAACCTTTTAATTATTTGCGTCTATTTTTTAACAGATAAGTCAGAAGAAAAGAAAGTGGTGATGCATATCCAGTCTCCTGAGGTTTCTTTCCTGCTCTTGCAATGATCAAATGCTTGACTGAAGAAGTGCAAGCCAAATTGCGCTCTGGAGTGGCCATCGCTTCACTAGGCCAGTGTGCTGAGGAGCTTATCTTGAACAGTATAGATGCTAAAGCAACATGTGTGGCTGTTAGAGTTGATTTGGAAACTTTAAAAGTCCAGGTAGTGGATAATGGCTGTGGTATAGCAAGAGAAGATCTCAACAAAGTGGGGAATAGGTATTTTACTAGTAAATGTTGCTCTTTGAAAGACCTAGAAAATCTGAAGTGCTATGGTTTCCGTGGGGAGGCTTTGGCCAGCATTGCAAGCATGGCAAGCTTACTGGAAATATCATCTAAGACTAGCAAAACATCAAAAACCTTCTTGAAAATGTTTCATAATGGAAAAGGACTGGAAGTCTCAGAAGCAGAATTGAATAGACCAAGTCCTGGAACAACTGTGACTGTGTGTAATTTATTCCACCATTTACCTGTGAGGAGAAAATGCATGGATTCTTTACTGGAATTAGAAAGAGTGAGGCATAAAGTAGAAGCCATTTCACTTGTTCACCCCTCTGTCTCCTTTTCTTTAAGGAATGATACTTCCTGTTCAGTGGTGCTTCAGCTGTCCAAGACAAAAGATATTTGTTCCCGGTTTTCTCAGATTTATGGTCTAGGCAAATCACAGAAATTACGAGAAATAAATTATAAGTTTGGAGGATTTGAAATAAGTGGTTTTATCAGTTCTGAGGGGCATTACAATAAGAATATTCAGTTTTTATTTGTGAATAATAGGATAGTATTAAGAACAAGATTGCACAAACTCATTGACTTTTTATTAAGAAAACAAAGTGTTATATGCAAAACAAAAAGTGGATCTTCAAATTCAAGTCCAGCTCGCCACCGGTCTGGCCCAGAGCTCTATGGAATCTTTATTATAAATGTGAAGTGTCGGTATGATGATTATGATGTATGCTTGGAACCTGCAAAAACTCTTATAGAATTTCGTGATTGGGCTACTCTCTTAACTTGTGTTGAAGAAGGAGTAAAGGAATTCTTAAAGCGAGAACAACTATTTATTGAACTGTGTAGTGAAGATATTAAAGAATTTAATGAACAGAATAACTTTTGTTTGGCTAGCTCTGTAGCTTTAACATCTTCTCTCACAGAAGAGAAGGGCATGCAGGAGAATTTTAAGAAAGCTTGTGATAATATTATGGATTCTTATGAAATGTTTAATCTGCAATCAAAGTCAGTTAGAAGGAAAATAACTCTTGTGGAGGCATCAGATCACACTGAACCTATTAGCAATATGGAAAGAATTGATGTTTGCTTAGATTTAACTGGTACTGAACCTGCTCATGAACTTGGAAGTAATAAAATAGAGAATCTTTTGTCCAGCAAAAATGACACCACTTATGAATTCCCCAAATTGGATAACCTACAGCAAGAGGCAAGTGTGCCTGTTAACCAACAGAATGAATCAAATAATTCCAAGTGTTCATGTGGTGAGCAGAACAGGTCAATTGTGTTAGAAACAAACAAACAACCTGATAGTTTGTTTCATATTAAGGAATGTGATAAAGATACCAGGAGTCAACACGAAAGAGTACTTCAGCAAAGTAGCTTGAACATTGTGGGTCTGGGACATGCTGGAACTATGGAAGATGTCAACCAATTCAACTGTGAATTTCGTTTTGCAGATTATTTGAAGGAAAAATACAAGACAGTGAAAGAAGGCAGGGAACCTTCTGTAGTGTCAAATACTGATGGCAAAGAAGTAGTGGGGCAGCTCCCACTGAAGTTGTGTTCCACGGGCCTCCTAACATGCTGGAGGCAAAATCAGCCACCCCATAAAACAACAGAAGTAAACAATCAATTAATCAGCCTGCCTAAATTAGGTCCAGTAAGTGCAAATGATATATTTGGAAAAAGGTTGGATTTTTTAGGTCAGACTCAAAATTCTGAAGAATGTTTAAGAATAACAAATGAAAGCATATCCACAGCAATTACAGATGGGCCTGAGATGAGGAATGTGTCATGTCGGAAGAATTGGGTAGCTTCAGTTCCAGCAAATGATAGTATGGACTTTGTGGCATCACATGTTAAAGAATTAATTCCTGTAGCTTCTTCAGGTTCTGTTCATCTAGACAGTGCACCCCACAGTAGAGAAATGGCTGAACCTTCAGTTAGACCTAGATCTTGTTGCTTAAAAAAATTAAGCTTGTATCAAAAGTTGGGCTCGTTAGATAGATTCAGGAGACATTATGGGAACTTAAAGAGTTCTTCATCAAAAGCTGCTCTTGAAAAGAGGCATGCAGTTGAAATACCACTTGGTGGCAGCTCTCTTACTGATGACCACACAGATCTTCAGAATCCTTGTATTCATGGAATACCAGCTGCATGTAATATTACCTGTAATTCTCCATTTTCTTTAGAAAAGTCACAGCAGTCCATGGAAAGAAGTCTGTTAAACAGAGAAGCTTTTAATGTAAGTCCTCTGACACTGACAGATTACTCACAAATAAAAAAAAGCTCTCTCTCTCAAACTCAGTTCACAGGAACACTTGCCTCTAAATTGTCTAGAATGAAGGGAAACCTTGAAGATGTTTTAAATAGAGAACCTGTAGAGCAACCATTAAAACAACCCCAAGTGTGTTTAAGTCAGAAGGATAAAGAAAAAAATAAACTCACTTGTGAGAAAGAATGTTTACTTCAAGTTTCTGCAAGAAAAGAAGTGACAGGGCATCACTATTTTGCCTCACCTTCTGGTGAGCAGGGTACTACCATGGGACTCTCGAGTACAAGAACAGAGGATGTTAAGCATACTGTTAACCATTGTTTCATTGATAGTGATGGAGAATATGTAGTCCCCCAAAATAGAAATGTAGCTTTGTTCAATAAAGAGGGGAATTCTGAAGGTTCAAGTGAAACTACTGGCGTTATGAATGGATCAGCAAAACAAGATATGAAAGTCTGTGAATGTCAGAATGTGAGTTTGTCTGCTAACTTAGAAGTCACAGATGAATCCAGTGCAATTGTGAATGAGGAAAAGCAACCACATTCTTCATCTGAGTGGTTGCTCCAGTTTGATGCCTCTTTGGGCAGGACAGTGTATATCAATCAAATGACTGGACTGAGCACATATTGTGCTCCAAGTGAGGAACCTCAGGCTCTATGTATTAAAGACATAAGCACAATGTCTGTAAACGTCATAGAGAATGGTAAGTGCACAGTGTATAATTTTGTGTTTCATTTACCACATAGTGTTATTGTGAGAATAAATGAATCAAGAATTAAATCTTTCATTTAGACAAACATTACAGTTCATAGCATTAGTGTTCACAATCACATGCAGGTAGAATAGGTAGAATTGAAGATGCAGAATTTAAGTGAATTTGATTATCTAATAAACGTGATGCTGTCATTTCCTATTAGACTTGAATAGTCTGAACATGTTCCTGATCTCATCCATTATTGTTTTAAGAATTATTTTTGGAATAGTGAAGTTCTACTGCACTAGTTCTTAGGCTTCTTGAACCTGAGCTCTTGTTCTAAACTTATATTGCCATCTCCAACCTCCGTATCCACTCAAAGACCATCTCTGGTTGGCAAGTGCATAAATATTCTTACACACAACCTTATGTTGGGTCTGTAGGATACAAAGTCTAATGTAGCATTAGAAAGGATTAGTTGAAAGTGATACTTTAGAGAAGGAGGAGAAAGTGGAGTAGAACTACTTTTATTAGAAGGTCTCACATATTTTCTTGCTTATTACAACTTCCAGCACTAAATGTCTGCTGCTGGTGAGGGACTTTCCCTGATCCTGCCTGCTATGGTGTCCCATTCTGCCCTTGAACATTGTGTTCTTCTTTAAACGTCTTGTGTCCTGCTCTGTGAGGTGCCTCCTTATTGGAGGAACAATCAAATTGTATTTATTCAATGTGTAGACCTCCTTGTCAATGATTGAAATTATGTTGCTTAGCACAGTAAGTCACAACTAGAGTAAACCCATTGAATCAGTAAAACTCATGGAGGGAGAACTCACCAAATCCCTACTGATTCAATGGGCTTACTTTGGTTGTGACCTACTGTTCTATGTAACAGGATTTCAGCCAATATATCCTTAATGCATTGTGTAATACAGTAGGGCCCCTTATCTGTGGTATCAGTATCCACTGAATTACTTTTCCACAGTCTGAAAATATTAAAAATATTCAAGGAAAAATCCTAGATGGTTGTTGTGGGTTTTTCGGGCTCTTTGGCCGTGTTCTGAAAGTTATTCTTCCTGACGTTTTGCCAGTCTCTGCGGCCGGCACCTTCAGAGGACTGGAGTAGGAACTCTGTCCATGCTCTGTTGGTGCTTGTTGGATAGTTGAGTATTTATAGCTGTGGGAAGTAGCTTTTGTCTTTTTTCAGGAGATTTTGTTGTCACAACAAAAACATGCTGATCACCCTATCTCCTGAAAGAGGAGGAAGAAAACCAAGAAGAACAACCTTCAGAACACGGCCAAAGAGCCTGAAAAACCCACAACAACCATTAGATCCCGGCTGTGAAAGCCTTCGCAAATACAGTGGTGCCTTGCATAGCAACGTTAATCCGTGCAGCAAAAATCGCTGCTAAGCGATTTCGTCGCTATGCGATTTTAAAAAGCCCATAGAAACACTTTAAAACCTGTTTAATGCATTCCTATGGGCAAAAAAAGTGACCTGTTTTCGCTGCCTCTAAAGCAAGGAATCTGCGTGAAAACACAGCGGGCAGCCGTTTTTTTACCTGGCGGCCATTTTGGAACCGCCGATCAGCTGTTAAAAAATCGCTTTGCGATAATCGGTAAGCGAAACAGGAAACCGGTCATCGCAAAGCTAAAAAAACGCATAGGAAACATCGCAATGTGATCGCTTTTGCGATCGCAAAAAGTTTGTCGCTATGCGGTTTCGTCACTAAACGGAGCACCCGTTAAGCGAGGCACCACTGTACAAAAATCCTAGAAATACATATTTCTAAAGGTGATGTTACCAGAACTGGCCACTAGAGGGAACCAGAGACCTTGCTGTATATCAGGGATGGGCAATTAATTTCTATAGGGGGGGGGGCACATGAAAAATCTGAACTGTGTTTGGGGGCCAAACCAACTTTACTTAAAAATAAAATGAAACAGTGATGTTATGATTGCTTTTATTTTAAACTGGTTAATCTTCACAAATACTTTTTGCAGTATGTTAATGATAAGCAACTGATAAACTTTAGACAAAAAGATATAAATGGTTTTGATGTTCAAAACTGTCCATGGGCCAGACAGGAGCAGCTCACGTGCCGTATGTGGCTCTCTGGACACACTTTGCCCAGGTCTGCTGTATATAGTATTTGCTGTTAAACACTGCATTTGCAATAATTCACGTTTTTCAGCAACTGCCGGGGGGGGGAGTTGGAACCATTCCCCTCCCCCCCCCGGATACGGGGGTCCTACTGTATTACCACCTTTGTTTTTTCACTGTATATTAGTAAAAAATGTAATTCTATTTTTTTTATTGCACTCTTTGTTCTCTTAGTAGTAAAGCTAACAAATGAACATTTTTGTGGGCATCTGGTGTAAGAAAGTCTGTACAGATAATTATTTGGTTTGGTGTTCAGGATTTCAGTGCAGATGTCACCCCTTTAGAAGTGACCTTATTGTGCCCTTTCTTCCAAGACCTCAGAAAGAGAGACATTTGGGAAGCCAGGATTTCACAGGTAGGACCACTTTGCCAGGACATAGGGTACTTTGCTAAGCAATAATAAACCAAAGAATTCTGCCAGCTATCTGACGGGAACTTGGAGTGATTCAGGGTCTGTTAACAATAGGACTTTTATGAATCACTTGATGTGTGGAATTGGAAAAACTTGTTGGAGTCAAAGTCAATTACAGTGCAGCTGTGGTTAGTATGAAGTACTGAACTCTGAGTAAACATTGGTGGTTTGATGAGGAATTCCTTAGCCCCTTTTTAAAATTAAATCTAATTGCACTAAATTTAATTTTTGAGATCCTATTAAATTAGGAAATTTGAATAATTGTTCTGGTATGTGGTTTCCACCCTAGTGGGAATTTAATGGGGAGTTCACTTCAAGCCTTCCTTAATGTTATAACTTGGTGGGGTTTTGCACAAAAACTTACTTTAGAGAAAGATTCTGAATCCATTTTAACCATCTATCTCAAAGATAACAATTCTGTTGAAGTACAGGTCTCCATAGGTACTGGGCAGTCTGATTGCACATTGCTTTGTAACCTTTAGACAGACAGTACAAGGACTACTAAATCTCTGCACTTGTGATAAAATAAAATCTCATGTGTACTTTATATTTGACAGTTTGTGCAGTTTTTTTCCTACTTGGAGATTACCTTTGTACATATTTTATCTTAATGTACTGGAAGCGTTTCAGATATGAAGTAGTTGTCATAGGGCATTGATGAGGTAGGGGAATGACATAATAAAAGCCTCATATGGAACTGTTCATAGTTTCAAGATTGTACATATGTTCTTTCCTAGAGAGTCAAGGAAAATCTCTCCAGAGCTTATTTTCAGAATGGGACAATCCTGTGTTTGCTCACTGTCCAGAGGTTGGTGGTATTATCTGGCCTTTTTTAAATTAGGAATTATTTCAGTTTTATGATACATTTAATTTTTGAATGGAGACAACAATATTTTTATAAACTCTGACATAATTGCATAACAGGATTTCAGATGTTATATGGATGCCCAGTAACTTGTCTTTACTGATTGCTTTTCTAAGATATTTTCCAAAGTTGATACTGTTTTGTTTGGAAACTAGATTGCTTGTATAGGCCTCACCTACGTTAACAAAATAAGAGTCTTGACTGAGGATAGGGTGCTTTCCCATAAAATGGTTCCCAGGATAGTTTTCAAGTAAACCAACTAAATATTTCAGGATTATCTCTGGCAATTTAATGTAAGTTCTTTATAGTAACTGCATGACTATGTACAGTAATTATTCCTAATTTCTGGCGTGCAGTAAAAATAGTGCCATCCCTCTTTTTAAGGTTTAACTTGTCGTTACTCACATAGGATCATCTTTTTTCTAAATAAATTTATTTGCAGCTTAGCTGAAAATTAGCTTCACAGATCTAAGTAAATTCATTTCCATATGACCGGGACTTAACCCTGATTCAGCTTGCAATAGAAGTTGACTAGATTGCACAGGATATATCTAAAGCATTGTAGTCTGAAGTAGCCTTTTGTCAGTAAGATTTTTGGACTGATGCTATTCCAGTGAGTATCCTATGAAGTTCATGTCAGAGGAAGTGGACTTGTCCATGATGCTCACATTAAAATATAGCAGTTAGTCTTTAAGGTGCCACAATGTTTTTATCTTCTTTATTATTTCTTTTTCTTTTCTTTTTGCTTGATATGCTAGCACAGAATAACACAGCTACCTTTATTTGTTTTACAGATTGCTGTTGATGTGAGCAGTGGGCAGGCTGACAGTCTTGCTGTGAAAATCCATAACATTCTGTATCCGTACCGGTTCACCAAGAATATGATTGATTCGATGCAGGTAAACTAGCCAGCATTTGCATAACAGCAGTACAGGGAGTATCACTTGGAAACTAACATCCTTTCATAAGTGTGTTGGGTTGCAGAGATAGGAGAATGAAGTAGTAACTACTGTTAGCTAATAATGCACTTCTTAAGTCAGGGTTTGAGAAAAGTGACAACTGTTGCTTCTTATGAACAAGCAGCCTGCTTGTACATTGGCTTAATTGCTTCTGCTTGCAGAAATATTGGCTAAACTAGGTGGGTGATGTCACAGTGTCTTGGTGCCAATTTTCCATACATAGGACCTGCTGAGGGTTCTCAGAATGGACAGAGAGATGGACAATTAATGTGAAATGTTGTTAAAAGTCCATTTTCATGCTTTTTGTTTTGTTTGTTTTTATTCTTCTTTGGGATGTAGGAGTGTTTGGATCACCCCATGCTCCGTTTTATTGCAAACGACCACTCCTGCATGAGTATCTGTACTCTTGAGAAAGTGATAGATTTGTTTTGACAGGGGAACATTCTGCAGCCACTAAAACAGCCTTGGTAGGGTCCTTTTGGCTCTTAGGTCATACTTTGAGCACCCTTCAGATAAACAAACTAGGTGGCTTTGTTCCATGATTAGTTTATTGTGTCATCTAGCCATAGGCTTCAGTGGGAAGCTAAGAATAGGAGACTAGTCTCCATTATAAGTCTGAACTCATAACAGTATCACCCAAGGCAGAAAGGGCAAAGCCAAGCACTAAATGAAGATGCATCTACCTTCTCCAGGATTAACAGTTGCATCAGCAGAAGAGAATGGGTTGTTACAGTGGTGATGTGGGCAGAGAAACTCCTGAAGGGTAATAAAAATGACATTCAACTGATTCTTGTTAGTACTGCACAGAAGGAGGCAACTGTAAACCAATACTGCATTTTTATTGTCCTGAAAATCTATGATGAGACAATCCAAAATGAAATATGAGATTCTCAGGTTGGAAGGCACTTATTCAACTTCTGGGGAAGATCAAAGAACTCATATGAATAATGCTGTTGCTAATGAACAAACTAATTTAAAGATGAAAGGACACCTAGTGGTCAGTGTGAACAGAGATGAAAGAGAATTCTGTTGCCACGCAACATGTATACAGTGGTACCTCAACATATGAATTTAATCCGTATTGGAACAGTTTTCACAAATCGAAAAGTCCGTACATCAAGGCACCATTTCCCATAGAAATGCACTGAAAACCGATTAAAGCGTTCTAAGGGAAGAAAAAAATACCAAAAAAAATTAAAATAAAACACTGTAAGTCCCATGCTGGGACTGAAAAAAATAAACCCAAGAACACCCAAATCCAAAAATAAACATTGGAGCAAGTTCCACGCTGGAAAAAAATAACCAAAAAACAAAACAACACAGCACAGAAACATAACTCCCTCAGCCCAAGCCCATCCTGCAAAATTATTTTTATTTATTTATTTATTTATTTATTTATTTTATATCCCGCCTATCTGGTCGGGTCAGGACCACTCTAGGCGGCTAACAACATAGAATAATACAATAAATACATATAAAACAATTTTTGCATAACTAAAACATTAACCCAGAAAGAGGAAATAATAGGAGGGGGAAGAGAAGGACGTCAGGAATTATCTGATGGGAAGGCCTGCCGAAACATCCAAGTTTTTAATTGATTCTTAAAAATACCCAGCGAGGGAGCCACGCGAATCTCAGGAGGTAGGTTGTTCCAAAGGCGAGGAGCCACCACCGAGAAGGCCCGATTTCTTGTCTTCTCCTTCCAGGCCTCTCTCGGCGTTAGGCTCCTCAGCCTCACCTCCTGGCTCACGCAAGTGACACAGGTAGATCTCGGTAGGTGTAGGCGTTCCGCCAAGTATCGAGGCCCTAAACCGTTTAGGGCTTTGTACATAAGCATCAGCACTTTGAAGTCGATGCGGAATCGGATGGGCAGCCAATGCAATGCCGCCAGAGTGGGCGAAATATGTTGGTATTTTTTCACCCCACTAAGTAATCTGGCCACCGCATTCTGCACCACCTGTAGTTTCGGCAGCAACCCCAAAGGTTGCCCCATGTAGAGCGCATTACAGTGGTCTAATCTTGAGATTACGAGCGCATGCACCAAGGTAGTGAGCGCCCCAACATCAAGGTAGGACCGCAGCTGGGCTATCCGCCTGAGATGAAAAAAGGCGCCGTGAGGCTTGAGTCTGGCCAGGGTGCTTTGGCTACTTGCCCCCGGCCGTGCCGGAGGCAGCGGTCGCCCAGCGCCATGAGACTTGAGCTGGCCGGGTTTTGGCTCAAGCCTCCCAGTGCTGGGTGACCGCTGCCTCCAATCGCGGTGGCGGGCGACCCCCAGGAGGTCTCCCCGGGCTTCCCCGCTGCCATTGGAGACCTGGGGGTCCGATCATGGCGGCGGGGGAGCAATTTTACATTTCCCGCCCTTTTCCGCTGCTGCGATTGGACCCCCAGGAGGTCTCCCAGGGCTTCCCCACCACCATTGTAGACCTCAAGGTCCCCCGCCACCGTGATCGGTGTCTCCAGGCTTTCCCGGGGGGTAGACGCCCCTCCTGGGGGTCCAGTTTCCGGCAGAAAGCAGCAATAATTTGAAATTATTTCTGTTAAACCTGAAATAAAGTGCAGAAGCAGAACTACAGTTCAATATTAAGGCAAAAACTATTTCTCCAAAAGAATTAAAGAACTTTAATATGAAAAAATAGAAATTGTTAAAAAATTGTTGTGCCTTGGTTCAGTCATCAGTCAACAGGAAAGAACCTCAAGTGCAAGGATGTGTCACTGGAAACCAAGGTGAACATCTACACCGATAGTATTTCCAATTACTTATGTATGGATATGAGATCTGAATAGTGGAGAAAGCTGACATGAAAATAAATAAAATCTGAAATGTGATGTTGCAGATGAGCTTTCCGGATACTATTGGTTACCAGAGAGTTAGATACTGTACTGAGTTCTAGATCAGTTTAAGCTGGAATTTTTCCTAGAAGCAAAATAACTAAAGGATGGGACTATTATAATTTGGTCACATCGTGAAAAGACAAGGCTCACTGGAAAAGGCAACAGAAAAAGAGGAAGACCACATAAGAGATGAATTAATTTGTAAGAGTCGAACACTGCTGTTGATTATAAGGCTTTTTGGAGGTTATTAATTCATAGAGTTGCCATAAGTTGGAAGCAACTTGACAGTGTGACAGCAACAACAGCTGTGAGCAAACTCCCACCCTTCTAGTTTACTTCTTCCCAGAAAAACAGAAAGTATGTATAATTTGTTTTTGGCTTCTTTCTTTAGTTTGTTAGAAGGGAATAAATCAGTAGCAAGAAAGCCAGATGACATGATAAATCAACTGTGGGGTGAAACTGATTTGTTTAGCTAGTCATATTGTGAACAAGAATGATTGAGCAGTGAGGACAAATATGCTCATTCATTACAAGGTTGAACTCTCATGGCTTCAGTGTTGAGTAATTTGAACAGACTCTTTATTTTCTTGGGATATGTGAATAAACTTCAGTTGAGGACATCCAGTGAAATCTTAAGTCTTTTTTGTTGAATACAGTTGCTATGGAGTTAATTGATTTTCCTTTTACAAAACGTTCCTAATTTAAATATCTTACAGGTGCTTAATCAAGTGGACAACAAATTTATTGCTTGTTTAATCGACACTAGAGCAGACAAGAGTGAAAAGGCAGGTATGGGTACAGACAAATAACTTTTTTAAACTTTGGTAGTACATAGGAAAATATATATACAGTGTATTGGATCACAGTAGTAGTCCTTCTGGTGTAACATTCTTGTTCATGTTGTTTACCAGGAATTGTAGCCAGTTTTAATTATATGCTACTACAAATGTAATATCCAGATAGTGCAAGGCATGTATTTATCACAGTTGGTGCTTCCTTGGAGATTGGGATGTAGTAAGGGATTATGGGGTGTTCACTTAGGTCGGTTGTACATCTCCTCGGTTGGAGGAGCAGAGCTGTAGTGTTGATGCCTCCACTGCCACCATGTTTGGCTGTTTGGTTAGTGCATGACTTATCAACAACAACAACATATTTTTTGAGAATGGGAAAACTTTCATTTTTTTTTTGAACTCAATGAGTCAAATCCTGTTGCGCAGGGTCTACCTATGCAACAGGAATGGCATCATTAACAACAGCAAATTGCCATTAATTAAAAGCTTTTTGTGATTTCAGTGTCCCTTCCAGCTCTGAAGTTCTAAGATTATTTTCCTCTGGCCATACGTATAAAATATTTTTCAACTGGAAAGTTAAACAGTAACCAAAATCTTATGGTTGTTGTGGGTTTTTCGGGCTCTTTGGCCGTGTTCTGAAGGTTGTTCTTCCTAACGTTTCGGCAGTCTCTGTGGCCGGCATCTTCAGAGGACAGTACTCTGTCCTCTGAAGATGCCGGCCACAGAGACCAGAGCACAGAGTGCTGTCCTCTGAAGATGCTGGCCACAGAGACTGGCGAAACGTTAGGAAGAACAACCTTCAGAACATGGCCAAAGAGCCCGAAAAACCCACAACAACCATTAGATCCCAGCCATGAAATCCTTCGTGAATATACATGAATAAAGGCTTTAAAGATATCATTTAAAACCCATCCCAGAATAAGAGCCCAAATAAAAATGAACAGGCACAATGCATAAAATACAGCAAAGATTATAAAAACTAAAGACACACCTGAGAGAGGTGCTGAACCAAACCACATGAATTATGTGGATTTGGTCACTGCCTTTTGTATCTTCAACATTTGAGTAGATTTTTCTTTCCTTTCAGTGCTTTTACATTATGTCCACTGATTAAAACTAATTTACAGGCATAAATATTGATTTAATCTCAGAATTAAATCTCTGGGTGTCTGTGAATTTCGTTGTATGGTATACTGTGTATATACTTACAATGACAATAAATTATATTATTATTAGAATGTATTCCATCCAGAAAACATAAGACAAGGCATTATTTATAAATCTTAATACAGAGTTATGGACATGCACATGCCTCTTTTGATTCTCTTTTTCTCTGTACACTTTGGGGATAGGATATGCTGCCTGATTGATCTCATTTGAGATAAGTACAAAAGAATGGGCAGCCAAATTATATTACAAAAATGTTGAGTTGCATGGGATTCCAAGGGTCATCTAATCCAATCCCCTGCAGTGCAAGAAATCCAAAACATAGAATTAAAGAATTGGAAGGGATCCAAGGGTCATCTAGTCCAACCCCCTAATCATTTAATTAACATCAACAAATTAAATGATTTTCACCAGCATTTATGACAATAAATCAGTCTCCCACCTCCAACAGTCATCATTAATTAATTTTCAAACATAATATTTCAAACTCTGGACTAAATTTGTAAATTTGATTGCTGGAATATGTATCTCTGCAGAAATCCTAATGTGAGAGGAAGCATTGGTTAATGACAAAGGATATGCTTTTCATTTAATGTCTAGTTTGACCCTCAATGCCGAGTTGACTATTTTGCCTCATATGTTTCAACGATGAACAGCCTGTTCTCTTTATGTTGAACAATATGCTTCTATTCAAGTTATAACAGTTTTGCTTGTGATCCTCTACTGGAGTACTCTAATGTAGTGGATAAGGCCTTGGGTTTTCCATTGAAAACATCATCCTCTAGGTATCCTTGCATAGTTGCTATTTTATATCCTTGACTACTTTGTGAGGTAGAGATAAAATTGGATTCAAATAGTATCACATGATATATTCTTATGTACAATTGTCATAATGATTAAATCTTTTCGCCTGTTGGTTTTGCACAGTTTCAGGTGGAAACCTTCTTGTGCTGGTTGATCAACATGCAGCCCATGAGCGTGTCCGCCTTGAGCAGCTTATCTCAGGTATAGATCCAGATGGTTAAAGAAAGTAGTTTTATTGCTGGTAGATTAATGACAGGAATCTAGAAACTATACTGATACATCACAGTAAATTTGGTAAGTTCTGCAGAGAATGAATTATTTCATCATGTGCTTGCTTAATGAGGACCAGCATCCTGAGCAACAGTGAAAATCATGAGGATTTCTTCTAATTTTTTAATTCCGTTGTTTTATCACAACATGAGTCACCTTCACTGTGTTTAGCAAAGGATATTGTTGTTTCAGGCCTTAGGAAATTCTGGGCACAGCTGTGTAAAACAGGGCACTGGTCTGTTTTGTCTGTCCCAGTTCATTGACCTCTGTCAACACAAGCTGTACATTTCCTACAAGGAAGAGGCCAAGAGAAACTTTTCAGGTTGAAATCTGGCAAGGAAAATCCTGAAAAATGCAAAAACTTCTCTGGGACTGTGAGAAATATTTGTTGCAGCATTTAAATGGAGCCATTATACTTGTAACAACTGCTCTGCTATTTTGTGAGATGATAATCTGTTCATGAAATGTCATAATAATAGTTGCCTATTGGGATTATTGCCCATGGTTGATCCTGGCTGGGATTCCTAATGTCTCATTAACAGCTGTGCTTCTAAAAACAGAAAATATTATTACTTGAATAGTATAGGTCTTCCCTTAGCTGCTGGAGAAAATAATAGTTCACTTCTTGTTGGATGTACCCTTCTCCCTTCAACAACACTAAGGTGAGGGGTACTGTGCATAACTCTTACGTTCCCCCAAAAAACTGCAGAACATAAACAGTTGATTAACACACAAACACCACCCTACACACACTATATGAGTTTACTGTATTAATTGTACAGCATGCCCCAGCACCTTCCCCAACCACCACGTGAAGCCACCAGGCCATGAGAAGGGGGTAGCCTCACTGCCAACAATAGGGCACAGGTCTGAGGCCCCCTTTTCTCAGGCCACATCCTGGAAGCAAATAGCAGTCGAATATTTATTTAAATGTTTGTTAGTTAGAATGTTTATATATTTATGGGGGGAGAACTGTGCTATTCTAACCTATACAATTCAAGGGAGAAATGTATATCATACTCAAAAATCATAGGACTATAAGGCCAGGCACTGAGCACAATTCCTATATATAAGTCAAAAAAAGCATGTGTTATTTTGTCATTAGATTTGTACGAAAAGCAGCCAGAAGCATTGGGCAAGAAGAAATTGTTGGCCTCCATTGTTCATCCCCCACTAGAGATTGAGATCACAGAGGATCAGAGGAGACTTTTGCGGTTGGTATTGGCCAGACTGTAAAATATATTGTAAAATATATAGTTTTGACCAAACTCCGGGAGGCAGTGGAAAACAGGAGGGTCTGACATGCTGTAGTCCATGGGGTCACGAAGAGTCAGACATGACTTATCAACAACAACAACAACATATTTTTTGAGAATGGGAAAACTTCCAGACAAGACTTTCATTTTTATTGAACTCAATGAGTCAAATCCTGTTGCGCAGGGTCTACCTATGCAACAGGAATGGCATCATTAACAACAGCAAACTGCCATTAATTAAAAGCTTTTTGTGATTTCAGGATGCATATGACTTCATTTCATTGTGTGCAAGCTGTGTGTTTCTCACAATTGCAAACAGAAGTTTTTACCCTTTTCCCCCCAAAGTAAGACCTAACCTGAAAATAAGCCCTAGTATGATTTTTCAGGATGCTCATCATATAAGCCCTATACCCAAAATAAGCCCCAGTTAAGTGAAACCCCACCCTCCACCATTGTGCAGCGTTGTGCAGCAACCAGAAGATGATGACTGTAAAATAAAACATCCCCTGAAAATAAGCCTAATGTGTTTTTGAGAGGAAAACTTAATACAAGATCCTGTCTTATTTTCGGGAAAACAAGTTAATGGCAGTCTGCTGCTACTAATAACATCATCGCTATTATGCAGATGAAACTGTACAATAGATTTTCAGACACTGGGTTGAAATTCTGTTGTACAATGTATATGTCTTTCCGGTAGACATATACAGGAATATGCAGTAAGACTTTGAGACATTTCCACTAGACTGAATACTCTTTCTTCTCATGAAACAGCTACAATTGCACTGTAAGAGGCCTTTGGGATTGATATTTACGAAGAATCTGGTTGTGTTTTGTCTAGAGAAAATAAAGATTAAACTGGAGTCGATACACTGATAGAACGTGGCGATTTTTTTAAATAGAGGTGCTCCCTCACTAGTGCAAGGCATCTATTTATCACAGTTGGTGTTTCCTTGGAGATTGGGATGTAATAAGGGGTTATGGGGTGTTCACTTAGGTCGGTTGTACATCTCTAGAGAGGCTCAGCTTGGAGGAGCAGAGCTGTACTGCCTCCACTGCCACCATGTTTGGCTGTTTGGTTAGTGCAGTTACTCAGCAAGTAGCAGTAGATAAATCTGTACTGGACTTGCCTGACTGTGAAAGCATCAAACATGTTATGGTCTCTGTGCTGGGAACCCTTGCCTTTCCGTACTTCTGCTCTCCTGATGAAAACAGAGTGGTGGTGTGGCAGCTCCTGGGGTTTGTCAAATCTGAGAAATAAAGTGCCATGTTCAAAATTTCCTGCCTAAAATCTGGGAAAGGCAGCCGACATCCAATTGGAGCCATTAATCTGCCTCAAAAGCCATCTGTAGCTCTGACTGGGATTTCTGTAGAGCTGCTGGAACTCTTGGCTCTACTGTAGCGAGTGCCATTTTCCCATTGGTCAGTTCATTTAGAGAGTTCAAAAGATGCTTTTGTTGTCACTCAAGCCCAAATGCCATCCAACTTTTCAGGAGCTTTTATTCCTGCAAATGTTCTGAAATGGTATGAAAATTGCCATCGAAGATTAACTCAGAAAACTTTCTTTTGGGAGGAGGTCTTGAGTTAATTTTTTCTTAAAGGTACCAGAGCACCAGGTCACAGGAATTTAAGCCTTATAAAGAAAATCTTGATGGATGGATTATAAGTGTGAGAAAAAGAGTTTAGGGAGGCACAACTGTAGCTTTTGTAACATTTGCAGAGATTTGTTCGAAAATGTAAAATATTTGTCATAGTATGTGATTTTCCTCCCCTTTATATTTTACATTTAGTGTGCTTTTCTTTGTGATTGGTGCTCCCCCAAGTGATAAAGGACAGACATCTTTTTAGTCATAGCATGTGATTTTTCCTCACCTTCATATCTTGCATTTAGCATCATTCTTTTGTGAATGGTTATTATGAGGAAAATACCAGCTTAATTTACAAGTCACCAGGGATAAAGATTTTGTTTAATGCAGCAGTCCCCAACCTTTTTGGGACTGCGGACCGGCTGACCCTCTGAGCCTCAGGTGCATGAGCGAAGTGGTGGGGCAGTGTGCGTATGCACGCGCCAGCACCACCATGAGCACTCCTGCACCCTTTGCGCATGCACAGGAGTGCCTGCCCGCATGCGTGCCCACCCCTTCATGTGGGCACTCAGCCGCAGGTGTGAAGGGGTGGGGGAACACTCATGCCGGCGCTGGCACGTGCACGCATGCACAAAGCAGGACACAGACCGGGGGTTGATGACCTCTGATTTAATGGATAGTATAACTTAGAATTCTTATTTTTAAAATGTTGTTAAAATGGGAAATTTTAGTCACTATATCTATTGAAGACAGGATGAAAAGCATACGGTCAAAGTTACAGGCAGGTAGATAAATGTTCGTGCTTGGAGAAATAGCTTAAGTAATTGTGCAGTATATCAATGGAAAAGTGTAGGGAGAATCTGCAATTTATTCTGTGAAGATTCTCAGAAATGTAGAGCATGCACCTATTTTTGTTCTAAATCTTTCATACTTCTGAAATGCTGAGGCACTTCATGTTTGGTGACAGTATTATTTCCTCATGCAGGAAGTTTAGGGGTACTAGGCATGTTGTTTCATATCTGAATGTTACAAGTAACAATACAGTTGTACTCCTGTGTTTCAAAAGTACCATAAACCTGTAAATTTCTTTCTTGAAACTCTGGCCTGAATCATACTGTTACTTCTAATTTGAGTAGACACATTGAATCAGTTCTAGTCTAGTTAGTCAGCACTTACATATCCCATTGAATTGGGTTCAGTGGTCTAACTGTAGTTGGGATTAACATTTGAGCTCATAAATTAAATTTTATGAACTTTCATAATTCATTGTGTTTAAAAAAAAATCTGCTTGAGCTAGTCAAAAGAAATCACATTTCTAATAATACTATTTCTGAAAAGTCAAAAAGACTGATCACCCAGTTTAGAATCTTCTGTTTAATTTTTTATTTCCAGATGCTGCCGCAAAGGTCTGGAGGACTTAGGCCTTGAATTATTCTTTCCAGAGAACAATCTCTCTCAGGTTCTCGTTGGGAAAGTGCCACTGTGCTTTGTGGAGAGAGAAGCCAATGAATTGCGCCGTGGAAGGCAGACAGTGGCTAAGGGCATTGTGCAGGTAAGATACAGTTGTAGGTAATTAATTATTTTCCTCCTAAATAAGTTATGCTCATCAAGTGGCACACATGGTCTGTCTCCTTTACAGTTTTTATGCCCCTGTCCTGCAGTTCCTTTTAGGGGTTAGCATAGTCTTAATCCAGGATTTAAATAATTTATGGAGATCTGATGTTTCCATTTAGAATATCTGATCCCTGATTAAGTCCTTTGCAAATGCACCACCATTTATTTTAACTTTGGGATTGCTTCTCAGTATCAGGAAATACAGGAAACACTTCCTAACTGTTAGAGCAGCAAGACAGTGGAACCAGTTACCTCGAGAGGTGGTGAGTGCTCCAACACTGGAGGCATTCAAGAGAAACTTGGCAACCACCTGGCAGATATTCTTTGATTTGTATTTCTGCATCAAGCAGGGGGTTGGACTTGATGGCCTTATAGCCCCCTTCCAAACTTCACTGTTCTATGATTCTATGATTCCTGAAGTGGAGGTTCAATCAACATAATCTCCATAAAGCTGTCACCAAAGCCAAAAAGAAAGAAGCACCATGTAGAACATCTTGTTAATAGTGATAAACCTGCTATACTAAGCTTTCCATATTAAGACTTGTGAGCTGGTGGTCATTCTCTTTGCTTTCCTTCCAGCTTAGCTTACATATACAGTATATTGTTACATATGTGTGAGACAGAAGGCGAGAGGGATGCCCCACTCACTGGAGAGCCATCCCTCCCCCACAAGAAGAATAAGGAGGAGAGTCCCCAGTCAACACCAGAACCTGCAGCAGAAGCTCAGCAAGGGTCAGAAATAGAGTTGACTGAGACATGCAGGGTGTGACAATGAGAGAGGTTCAGGAGGAAAAGGTGAGAAAAGAGAGGAAGAAGAGGGTGGAGTTTGAGGCAGGAACAGGGGAGGAAAAAGGGAAGGAGTCAGTTGCCGCCAGGCTGGGAATGGGTGTGGATGGAGGACCCCAGGACAGGATGCTGGGAGAGGCTGAGAGTGCATAAAGAGGAGGCGGATTACAGAAGAAGGGAGATTCCCCCCAGACCCTCTTATTGGGGAGAAGCCGAGGTGAGAGAGTGGAGGAGGAGGTTGAGAGAAGAGAAGGAAAGAGTGGAGAGAGAAAGGAGAGAGAGGCTAGAATGGAGAATAAGAGAAATGAGGAAGAAGAACTACAGGGAGGACCCTGGGAGGATTGAGACCCAGAGAGACAAACTGTGTGGGATGATGAGACCGTGCCCTTGCTGGAGGGTTTGATGGTGCAGGCCGTGAAAGACTGGGTCCCTGCTGATTTACCAGGACCATAGAGCAATAGTTATGGCAAATTGTTCCTGTTAGAAGATTGGAGACCCCTTCTGGGCCCATTGGTAGAAGGAGAAAAAACTCATAATCATGTCACAGATACTTGTTTATTGTTAAATGCACCAATAAATCTTTCACCTGTTTTGAAGCAATACAAATCTACTGATTTCTCTGAACCAAAAGAGGAGCCTAAAGTGGAACCCTCACAATATGCTGTATTATCTATCTTGGAAGAAGGGCAGTTATAGTTTTTGACACTGATAATGATGAGAGCTTTATATGAAATGCATAGTGCAAGCCTCAACCAAGGTTGCACTTACAGTCATGGCCAAAACTATTGGCAACCTTGCAATTCTGTCAGAAAATGCAACCCTTCTCTCAGAAAATTGTTGCAGTTGGAAATGGTTTGGTAATCACATGTTCATTTCTTTGGTTTATGTTGGAACAACACAAAAAAGAGAAGAAAAGGCAAATCTGATACAATTCTTCACAGAAACCAAAAAATCCACTGGCCAAAATTATTGGCACCCTGTCTAAATTGTAAGAAATAATTGCTTTTCAAGCATGTGATGCTTCTTTAATTTGTATTTAGACACACCTGTTGCAAGTAAGAGGTGTGGGCAATATAGTAATCACACTTGAAACCAGTTAAGATAGAGAAAGTTGACTCAGCCTTTGTGTTGTGTGTGACACTGAGCATGGAGAAAAGAATGAAGTGTAAAGACTTGTCTGTGGATTTGAGAGAAAAAATTGTGGAAAAACATCAACAATCTCAAGGCTACAAGTCCATCTCCAGAGATCTTAATTTTCCTATGTCCACTGTGCACAATATCATCAAGAGGTTTACAGCCCATGGCACTGTAGCTAATCTCCCTGGACGGAAGAGCAAAATTACTCAAAAATTACAACGAAGGGTTGTTCGAATGGTAGATACAGAACCCAGATTAACTTCCCAACAAATTTAAGCTGATCTGCAGACACAGGGTACAACAGTGTCAGCTCGCACTATCTGTCGCCATCTGAATGAAAAGGGACGCTATGGTAGGAGACCCAGGAGGACACCACTGCTGACACAAAGGCATTAAAAAAGCAAGGCTGGAGAATGCCAAAACTTATGTGATAAAACCACAATCCTTCTGGGAGAATGTACTGTGGACATCTGAGACAAAAGCAGAGCTTTTTGCTCAAGGACATCATGGCACTGTTTACAGAAAAAGAAATGAGGCATTCAAAGAAAAGAATACAGTCCGTACATAGTGGAGGTTCAAATATGTTTTGAGGTAGCTTTGCTGCTTCTGGCACTGGATGCCTTGACTGTGTGAACAGTATCATGAAATCTGATGATTACCAAAGAATTTTGGGGTGCAAAGTGTCAGAAAGCTGTGTCTCCACCAGAGGTCATGGGTCTTCCAGCAGGACAATAATTTTGGCCAGTGCATTTTTGGTTTTCTGTGTGGGTTTGTATCAGAATTGACTTTTCTTCTCCGTTGTTCCAATGCAAACCAAAGAAATGAACATGTGAGTACCAAAACATTTGTTTTGTCTTCGTAGAAGGCTTCTTAGTGTCCACGTACTTTCTTTTATGGCATCTGATGAAGTTTTTGTAGTTAAGAGCAGTCAGACCCTTTGGATTTTTACATTTCAGTTGCTGCATGTTTGATTATCCCTTTTCAGAGGATAGGAAAAACTCTGTGGAGAGAATACAACCTCATTTCCCTGATTTCTATTTTTCTGTACTTTTTTCAAGGACTTAATTCAAGAACAAATTGAGGTATGGCCTTTCTGCATGTCATGTGTTGTGAACTGAAGACGATTCTCACATAACCTGCTAAAGAGACAATAAGTATTTTAGCCCCCCTCTGCATGTTTTAGGAACATGAGATTAAAGCAGACTCTTTTAATCAGTGGTCAGAACAGGCAAAGGGGAATGGAAAGGTGCTTATCATTCAGCTGGTGCTGATTTACCAGAGCCTTCAGGGATTAAGTTGGCAGGCTCTGGAGGCTTCCTTATTGGTTCTAATGTATGTATATAGTTGTTAATGTTTTCAATGATTTTAAAACACTCCATTGTTTTTATCTCTGTGCTCTGCTCAGAGATTGCCAAGATATAAAGTGGTATAAAATATTCTTAATTAAATAAATAATTGGGTTACTCCTTCCAGAACTGGGTTACCTAGTACATTTCTTACTCAGTCCACTTATAAAAGGGAATTCAGCTTCCCTGTGGTCCAGAGATGAACATGTGTGGCCCATGGATTTCTGAACATTGCCCACCCTAGTGTAAGATTAGGAGTAAGAAAAGTATGCTATGCTCCACACGGGGTGTTTCTTATGTAGGATTCTAAAACAAATGAGAGGAATTAAAATGTACATGAGTCTGATTTAGCATCTTCTGTAATGAAGAGAGAAGGGGGCAAGAAACAGTAATAATCAGTACCATGAGGTGTTGCTGTGTGCTCCCTGCTAAGCACCTCACTTCCAGCTCTAATGTGACTCTGGAATACTAATTCTAACAGTTGTCTTTGTTTGGAATTTCCATCCTGTATCTTCTTTAGAAAGTCAAATAATGGCATTTTGTTGCTTTCAGCTACTACAAGCAACAGGTGGGGCACAAGGGACTTTGCCACTAACAATTCAGAAGGTCCTGGCTTCCCAGGCTTGCCATGGTAAGGAAGGTGTTGTCTTGTGCCACCTCATTGTTTTACAGCCAACTTTCTCTTACCTTGAGAGGCGAGGAGAACTTTCATTAGAAATAGAAGAGCTGAATAATGCCTGTTGTTCCAGAGCCTGAGGTATGAGGCATAATTTTCTGTCTTTGTTTTGAAGAAAGCGTTTTTGCCATACTTTTTGAAGGTGTATCAGAATAACCACTGCCTTTATGAGTGCTAAGAGTGGTTGGCCATGACTGGAAACAGAATACTGGACTAGTTGGACCTTTGGTCTAGCCAAGCAATTTTGGTGTACCTCATGGACAAGACTGCAAATTTCATTGACTGAAATTCTGTTGCTTAGCATAGTAAGTTGCACTAGAGCAGGACCATTGAATCAGTGGGGATTGGAAAAATCAACTCCTCCATAAATTCTTTTGATGCAAATGGGCCTACTCTAGTTGCAACTTACTACAGTAATCAAAACTAGAGTAGACCCATTTGAATGAATAGAATTTATGGAGTTGACAACTCTCAAAATCTGTAATTCAAGGGGCCTATTCTAGTCCAACTTGCTACATTAAGCAATGGGTTCAGCCCTTGTCAACAAGCAATATGTAATGTTCCTAGCATATTAGTTAAGATTTCTGATGCTTTTACCTAGGATCTGTCTCTCTTATTCACTGTTGATTATGGTTTTGATTATTTTAATGCTGTCAACACTTGTATGAAAAGACGAGAATACTTTCAATCAGTGCTATCTAGTTTCATTTGTATCAAGAGGACCCATTCTCTTTCGTCTGCATTCATTTGCCATTTGTGACTTGGTCTTCTTTTTAAATGTACTGTACAAGAAGGTGCCTGCTGTTCAATGTAGGTGAATGCAAAGACTTGTTCTAGTGGAGTCTAGAACAATTTTTTTTAAAGAGACTGCTAAAAACATAGTTGTTCAGACAGGACTTTCTGAACTTTAGAACATCTTAATATGGTGGTGCTTTTAACAATTACATCTTCAACCCCTCCACCATGCCCTTTTATTACCTTATTTTATTTATTGTTGTTTTATTTTTATTTTTAATTTTGACATTCAATGATTTGTTCTGTATTGTTGCTTATGTTGTTGAATTTGTAAACTTCCCAGAGTGGCCTTCATAGCCAGATGGGCGGTAGAAAAATAAAAGAAATAAATAAAATTATGCACCTTTAAAGCCTGGAGAAAGGCACTCTTCTAATATTGTAATAGTTTCTACACAATCTTCTCTTTTTTAGGTGCTATTAAATTCAATTACAGCTTGACTTTGGAAGAGAGCTGCCGTCTCATGGAATCTTTGTCATGTTGTCAGTTACCCTTCCAGTGCGCTCATGGAAGACCCTCCATGCTGCCTCTTGCAGATATAGACCATCTGTGGCAGGAGACTGAGGTATACTACTGTGAAATAGGTGTACATGTTCTCAGCTGTGCCTAATCTGCTTGGACCATATTTGGTCCTTTCAGAAGATATATTTGGTATCTGTATATCTATCTATATTTATTTGCAAGTGAAATAAGTGAGCAGTCTTAGAACTCCCATCAGTGGAGCAGATAGAGTTCTGCAAACAATATGGACCATTCATTGCATCATGTATAATATTAGTAACAGCCAGGTAGACTGCCTCTTGGCATTTTGGATAAAAACCAAGGAATATGTTAAAAGTCTGCAGCCTCATGAGAATTGGATCAATTGTTGCATTGCAGTCTAGCACAAAATTTGCATACACCTGGACTCCTGTGCAAACATCAGGCCTCCTTAAAATTCAGTTTTCTTACATGAGTGCCTTGGAATAATTCCTGCAAAGCAATTCCAGTAAGGAACTGGAAGTGAAGATCCATATGGATTTGTAAGAATGGACTTATGAAAAAGAGTCAGCAAAAATCTATTATACTTCTCAGAGATCTTTGTAAATATCATATGACCTTTCAGGTCTCTTACACTTTCCCCTTTCAGTGTAACTGCAAGCTCCTTATATAACAGACCTGTTGTAAAAGCATTAAACATCCTGATAGTCCTTATCTAAAAATTAGTAATACATGCCAGTTAGTAACATAGTGATACTAATATCAATGCATAGTTGTACTATGTTTTAAGTAGTACCTGCTCACCCCATATAATAAACCAAGAACAATATTCCTGACAGTAGAGGAAATGATTTTAAAAGTTTATTTCATGAGTTTTTCACTGAATATTGAGGCACTATCAGTAATGAGTGACATTACTTTTCTTTCCTCTTGTCTGCACTGTTTTGCAATTCTGTGTCATAGATGCCTGTCTAGAACATAGGGTGACAACAGCAGGAACATCTTGATGTTAATCTGATTACCACTTTGCACAGGAAACAAATTGGTATGGGCCAGATTGTTTTCTTAAGATGTTTGTTACTGAGTCATTAATATTCTCTTTTTTCCCCAGTGTAAACCCAATTTGCCTAAACTAAGGAGAATGGCTAAAGCTTGGCAATTATTTCAGAAGGAAAAGGACTCTTCTGTGGAAGTATAAGTTGCAGCTCAGAACTGCAGTGAATCCCGGTGCTACCTAACACGTTGGTTTTGGGCTAAGCATGTCCAAAAGGTCCCTCACAATTTGCTGTGAAAGGGCAGCAACAAAAGGAACTCTGATGCTCTGAAAGCAGGGGCGAGTACTTATTTAATTCTTAGTTCTTAGCCAGGATCTAAGAATTCTTCTCCGAGGAAATGCAGAACGATTCAACTTGCACTAGAACTAGAAGTGCTTTGGAAATGCTGTTCTGAAATCTGTTGTTTTAAACCAACCTCATAACTTCCAAGAAACCAGAAGTGAGGAACAGCTGTATGTAGGTAAAATTGATTCACTTGGGTATAATATTTAACTGTTATTTAAATCAAATTATTTGAATGCCTATCATTTTTATATCAGCTTGGAATATAAATTATATTTAAATGTGATTTACATTTGGGAAATTGTAACACAAGGTAGTGCTTCTAACTGGATTGCCATTAAAAACAAAAAACAAAAGAGCAATTTATCTCAACATTGATTGTAGCCTTTTGATAATACTTTACACCATGGGTAACCTTAACTTGTCTGAAAGTATTAAAATAGCACCAAGACTTAATTGGAAAAAAGGGAAGCAGAGTCCTCTCTCACTATATTAAAGAGGCTTAACCTCTGTATTTCTATTCTGCCCTCATTTTCCAGGAGCATGCGAGTCAAAGAGCTGAGTTCTTTGCAGATGAATTTATCATCATAGGTTTCCAGCAATTCTGTTTGGTGTTTAGGCTGATCACTGAATTCTGGCCTATGTGGAAAAGAGTGTTGCTTACTTTAAATACACCAGAAAGGAATCATTCTTTGTCTTTCAGTACAGCTGCCAGAACAGATAAATAAGGTAAAGGTTCCCCTTGACAATTTTTGTCCAGTCGTGTTCGACTCTAGGGGGCGGTGCTCATCCCCGTTTCCAAGCCATAGAGCCAGTGTTTTGTCCAGTGCGACTTAGACACGGAATGCTGTTACCTTCCCACCAAAGTGGTCCCTATTTATCTACTTGCATTTGCATGCTTTCGAACCGCTAGGTTGGCGGGAGCTGGGACAAGCGACGGGAGCTCACTCCATCACGTGGGTTCGATCTTACGACTGCTGGTCTTCTGACCCTGCAGCACAGGCTTCTGCAGTTTAGCCCGCAGCGCCACCACGTCCCTCAGATAAATAAGAGTGGAGAAATATTCTAGCACATAGAAAAAAAGCCTGGGTCAAACCAATCCCTTTCAGTGTAGTAATGCTGTGTTCTGGAGTTCAAGGTTTTATTTAGCCATAAGGATAAATAAAATATTTTATTTCCATAGGGATAACAAAATATTTTGTGATAAATTATGTCCATAGTTTAAAGTTCACGGTCATCTGGGTGGTACAGCTCGCTCATGAGACGATAGATGTAGGAAGGGGCATTGCCTCCAATATTTGAAATGAAAAGGGTGATAAGTTCTGGAGGAACATAGTCAAAGACGGGACAGTAAACGTTAACCTTAGACAGTATCTCTCCTGAAAAAAAATAAAATTACATTATTAATAACTGAGCAGAAAGATAGATCAAAGTAGCCATTAACCTACTGAGCTTCTGTTAAGTAGAATACTCCATGGGTGTAATAATGCAAGATCATTCCAAATGTGGAATCAGTGAGCTCCATGAAGAAAGCCCACCTTCTGTGCCAGTGCTTGTGTGAGTGTTATGGTCCAGCATTACTGTACTGGTGGGACTTTCTACTCACTGGAAGTTCAGTAGGATATTGACCAGTGTTGGTAATTAGACAGATACTTCAGTCCCACTTAAATAAATCAGTGTAAAAATGTGGTTATAACTAAGTGAAACTCCACTGATTTCCAGAGGAATAATTCAACTAATAATGTAGGGCCTAATCCAAAATCTAAAGTTTTTTAGTGGAGTTGGTTTATTTACTTGCAGCATTTATATCCCACTGTTTATATAGTACATTTTCCAGAGCAATTTAATATTCATTTAGAGAAAGGTAAGAGAAGACAATTGCTATCCTCAGCCTTATATTGTGGGCGGGGCAGGGGGGATTGAAACAAGGCCTCAGATGTTGAGCTTCCTTACAGTAATGGAATCGCTGCTGGGTGGTTAGAATAGAGATGCCCTACTACTGATATAAAGTGAGCACATCTACTCTAGAGACCTCATCTGAAGTCATGGAAAAAGATTCCAGGCAATCGTGTTCCTGCTAATGATGGGGCCTGAAATAAGGCATTCCACGCATAAGTATCCTCTGTGAAGCCCCAGACTGGTTCCTGCACACATCTCCCATTTATTCCAGGGGGCAAAAAATAAAAACAGAACTGTCAGCTGAAACATTGACAGATCATACATACAAATGCTCTCACTCTAACCACTTCTGTTGCAGTGGAGCTCTGGCTGGCACAAAATGTGACAGATTGTTCTGCTTATCTGAAGAAATACACTAGGTGGATCCAGATGGACAGGACAGTCTCAGTACAGTGAATGGAGCATAAACATCCATGAAGAAACACTTATCAGTAAAAAGACAGGAAAAAGTATGACTTAATTGAGCATATTCTGTTATTTGCATCTATAGTATGAGGTAACTTTAAAGCAAAAATTTAACCAGTTATTCAAAAGACTATTCTCCCCGCCTCCCAGGAAAAAAATTCAGGATTTTGGATTTTCATCACTCTATGATATCCATTCAGGCCATCAGATTAACATTACATACCTATAAAAATCTCTTAATGTTCTCTTAATAGGAAAGAAAGGAAAAAGTTTAATGACATATAATGTCATATCACTGGCTTTGGAAGATGGCTCTTGCCCATCTCTACTCTTCAGACAAAAATCTTCAGTTGAATACGACTCATGGGGACTCTTTGGAGATTCGTTTTCAACAAAGGGGAAGGCTATTGAGGCCTTAAGAATTCAGGGATGGGCTTGTTGGTAAGATAACTGTGGACAGTATTATATCAATTGCACACACCTATCAGTTCAGCTAGAACTCTTGAATAAGATTATAGTCAGGCTTTGTGCCAATGAATGTTAAGATCCACTGAGTACAATACAATTTAAACTCCTTCATGATCCAACAGTCAGAGATTCAGAGTCATTAACGGATTATTCTTTTATCTAAAAGGTAACTCTCACTCAGAAGCATTAATCAGAAAGATTTTACCTTCTGTGAAAGGCAGCACTTCCTGTGGAGAGACAAACTTGTGGAATGAGTCATCTTCATTAAGGAACTGGAAGAGAGAATGGGAGAGGCATGAGCCCAATGAAAACTTTTGGGTTGGATTCATTTTGTGTTCTTTCTGTGGGTGCCTCTTTTGTTTTGGGGTCATTCATGTGCTGGCTTTTTTATTACTCACAGGAGAGGCTGCTTGTTCTGCGTTTTTTCCCCCTGCTGGCATTTGCCCAAAGATCTCTCAAAAACCCATAACAACTCTGAAAAAGCAGGGGCAAGGCAAGGTGGTAATCATCTACTCCAGAAACAGGCAACAACAATTAAAAAACAAACCCCCCCCCACAATAATCACCAGACTGATTAAGGAACTACAGTACTTCACATTATCCCACCAGAATCATCATCGTCAAATCATTATCAATTTACTGACAGGCAACAGTTCAGGTAAGAAAGGAAAACTATGTGGTCATTTTCTGAGCCTGCAGCCTCTGTGTGGCCCAGCCACACCACAACCCCCCATAGAGGGTGGCTGGGTGGGGAAGCTTCCTTCAGAGTCCACTCCTGTGCAGAAGAGAAAACCTTCTTTGCCGCCAGCTGGCCTCCTGCCTTTTACCCACTGGAGCTGCCACCCTGCTGCTGCCTCACAATATAAATCTTCCTCTGCCAACTTGGCTGCTGCATGAGTGTGGTTGTAATGCCAGCTCATGCATGAGGCCAAGAGGCATTTCAGATCCTACCCCCCCCCCAACTAATTCAGGCCTTGCGCAACTTGCATATAACAAACTGGTAGTCTGCCTCCTTAATTTGCCAGCTTGTCTTTCACCCATACATGAAAAACTTGTGGCCTGAGCCTTGATGCTGAGGTTATGGGAGAGGACATGACCCCCCCACACCATCCAGGAGAAGAAGACCCCCTTCCAGCACCTTGCTCTTCCTCTCTTCCCAATCACAACTAAATCAGTCTCCCCAGGAGCAGAGGAGGGACTAGTCACAGATGGCTGATAAGAACATAAGAGCAGCCCTGCTGGATCAGGCCAAGGGCCCATCTAGTCCAGCTTCCTGTGTCTCACTGTGGCCCCACCAGATGCCGCTGGGAGCACATGAGATAACTAGATACCTGTCTCCTGATACCCCTCCCCTGCATCTGACATTTAAATTAAATTCCCTTTAAATTAGATTCCCTTGGGGACCTGCCTCCAAATGCTCTGGTGTGGTGACCAGAACTGTACGCAATACTCCAGGTGTGGCCTTACCAGAGTTTCGTAGAATGGCATTATAATGTTGGTTGTTTTATTTTCAACCCCCTTTTTAATGATACCTAGCATGGAATTGGCCTTCCTCACTGCCACTGCACACTGGCGTTGACACCTTCATCCAACTGTCCACCAGCACACCAAGATTTCTTTTCTGATTTGTCATGGACAGCTCGGAACCCATTAGTTGATAAAGTTTTGATTCCCCCCCATGTGCATTACTTCACATTTTCTCAAACTGAAATGCATTTGCCATTTTGCCACCCATTCTCCCAAATTTGGAGAGATCCTTCTGGAGCTTCTCACAATTCCTTCTGGTCTTCAGCACCTGGAAAAGTTTTGTTTCATCTGCAAACTTGGCCACCTCACTGCTTATCCCTGTCTCCAGGTCATTTATGAACAGGTTAAAAAGCACCAATCCCAGGACAGATCGCTGGGGCACATCAGTTTTCATCTCTCTCCATTGTGGAAACCGATCTAGCTAGAGGCCAGAGATGACCTCCCAGGTTCTCTCCAATGTCCTCCGCTAACACCTTGACCATCAATTCCCCTAACCCCAGGGAGGTCTGCTCTCTCTGAGCCTGGGTGGAACTTTTGCTACCCTCTGCGTGTAACCTTTGAGAAGCAGAAGGTAGGGGCAATGCAGGAAGGTCCCAGGTCACCACCTCTGAAGCAGAAGGGCTCGGCTGGGTTATGGCACTGCCATTCTGGTACCAGTGGCAGCAGAGGCCTGATCCCCCTCCACAGGCCCTCTGGTCTGCTCCTATGCAACCTTTAAGCCCTCTTCCTGGCAGGTGTCACACACTCATGCAGAATCCTCTTCCTGGCACCAACCTGAGCACCACATCCTACCACTCATCATCCTTCCCTAAGCCTGACAAACACAGTTTTTAAAAGTTGTACACAAGTAGTTCTCACACTAACACATACCACATTAGTTTAATTTGCAGTACAGTTATAGACCAGCCATCCTAGTCTGGCCAAACAGTGCTCACCTGCCAGCCAACCACCCACCCAGACTATCTGGAAATCAGAAAGTACTTAAGAAGAGCTACTATCCTAGAAGACAACCCCCACCACCATTGAGGTAGGGCAGGCTTGGCCTTTCCCTTCACAGCTAGGCCTCTCTAGGCCAATTCTCAAAGCAGCAAAAATCTCCGACCACAGAACAAAAGCAGATAAAGCCTGTGCGCATGAGTGAAACGAAGATGCCCCCCATCCAAGAAGATGGAACCCCATCGGTAGCATCTACCTACCAGGCAGTAGTCCACCACCACAATTATGCAACAGGACAAAATAGGCAAACTAAATAGCCAATACATACACTCCAACTCTAAGCAGAACAAATATAAAACTCTATATCCTCCCCTAAAGGAAGCCACAGGCTTGAGTCTGCAAGAGTTGAGCAGGACTGTTGAGGACAGGACATTTTGGAGATTGCTCATTCATGAAGTCACCAGAACTCGGGAGCATCTTGATGGCACATAACAACAACAACAACAACAACAACAACAAGAAGAGATACCCTGTTATCCAACACAGTAAAGATATGCACCCTTCCCACCAGGGCGAAAAATATCAGAAGGAAAACACAAACGGCCCTCTTTCCCAAAAACTAGAATTTAAAATCATGAAACATAAGAACAGAAAATAAATAGAGTCAAATCTGACACCCTTAATCCCTTGTATATGGGACTGAGGATTACTCCCTGCACTACCACTTTGGTGCCTTAGCCCAGCAGCAAAACATCCAGAGTAGGCAGGCACAAAATTCACAGCAGTATACTCCAAAATGGAAAGGCAGGGAGACTAATGTGAGGACAACGATCCAACCCAGTCCAAAATGGAGGGTGAGCCAAGGATCTCAGTATAGCCAAATCACACAATGATTTATCCTTGTGCTGCAGCACTGGCTTGCTTGCTCATATGCTGTCCTGGACACAGAGGTGAACACCTACCTGTGGTGTCAACTTAAACATCGGTGCACAGACAATGAGAGGGGTGGAGTGGTGTTTGGCTGCCAATGCCATCGTATGTGTCCCACTGACAGCTATTAAAGCACCATTGGCCAGAATAGTCTTTGTTCCAATAATAACCTGTAAAATACCAGTGAATGAAACATACAAACTGCAGTATGGAAAATATATCGGTATCTACTTTTGTGGCATGCTATGGCACAATGATTAAGATCTTATTGCTTAGTGTAGTAGGTCACACTAGAGTAAGCCCACTGAATCGGTGGGGATTTAGTGAACCAAGGCCTCCTTCACCTGGCCCCCTCCCTGTGGACATTCAGGAGGCAAGACACGGCTTTTCAGAGAGGTTTTCCACACTAACCCTAGCTGACTGCTTTTGTCCGCTACTTTTCTGCCTTATTATTTTTGCACCATCTGTTTTTTATTGGTTAGTCGCTAAACTGGTTTTACATAGCTCTAGTTTTATCTTGGTTTTGTTTTGTTTACTATTGTAAACTGCCCAAAATAGTGCTTTGGCTCTAATGGGAGCTGCATACAAATTTAAGTAATAAGTAATAAATGAGTAAGTTGCATTGATTCAAATTGGTCTATTCTACTTACAACTTTAGTATAGTAAGTTGCTGTTAGAGTAGGCCCATTTCTATCAATGTCACTTACATAGGAAATGACACTAAATCCCCATTGATTCAATGGGCCTACTCTAATGCATTTATTATGCTTAGCAACAGGGTTTTGACCAATTATTACTACTACTACTAAAACATACTAATGACTAAAACGAAAATGGAATTTTTATCATAGCAAAAATGTTTATGCTTTACCATAAGTGGACCAACACAATTTCATTCTCCACCATGAAGATTCCCAGACATGATCCACACAGCTGACTCTGGTCTCCTACTCCTCTCCACCCCCATGTCTGCCCATGAAACTAAATAGGAAAAATGTGTTAGCTCATCCAGTTCTTACTCCTCACTACTTTTTGGTGGTGGAAAGATGGGTCCACCATAATGTGTTTTACAGCTGGAAAACAATGACTTCACAAGAACCATTTCATATTCTTCCAGAAATTAGCCTTCTGGGAATCAGAAACTCCTTTCAGCAGAGCTTTTACCAGCACCCCATCTGACAACCTGGAATTCTGCTGATCTGAACAATCAGCACATGGTCCAAAACTGATGGAGATAAAGTGTGCAAAACTTGTATCCCTTCAGATGTTGTTGGACAGCAATTCCTGTCATTCATCACCATTGAGTATACTGGTTAGGGCAAATAGGAGTTATAGTACAAAAGCATTTAGGAAACAATGTTGTCCATACACTGTCACCACCAGAGCAAATTTTGGGTGAATTTGGTTGCTCTAATCTTTATTTGTCTACAGCTCAGCAGGGCAGGTATCCCCTCTGTTCTGAATCTGCAGCATCCAAATACCTGGGGAGACACCACGTGCAAATATCAAAAATTCTACTTGAGTTGCAAGTCCCTTGTATTTCGTATCAAATATTTTAAAATTGCAGGTGGCTATATGTATAGATTTTCTTCCTAGCCTGCAGAAGGTCTCTAAACTCTAAAGGACCATGTGAGAGCCATGTAGGCTTTCTCACGCTGCAGTTCAGGAACCAAAGGTTTTAATACCTAGAGGAGGGGATAAAGACCAGAGCCAGCAGTTTAAGGGGATAAATGATGGGGAAGGGTAGAAGTGGCAAGGCAAGGTATTAAAGAAAGAATGGGAGGTGCAAAAGAAGTTTCAGTGCAACATCTGGGTCAACAGGGCTGCTGAGCCAAAGAGTGGGTCACAGTGTGTGGTATGCAGAAGTATGGCAGCACAGGCGTCCACATGCTGGGGAGAGAAGTATAGCACTCAACCAGGCAGACAGTGGGGGGAGGGAAGGACAGGACCCTCTGGTGCACAAAGTGCAGAACTCAGATCAATTTGTCCTCAGTTCAGAGGAAAATACTCAGAGCAAGGTCAGGAGTAAGAAAACAAGCTGGGAAAAAGAAGCCTGCTGCCAATCTCAGGCAAATGACTTCTGCAACTTATTCCCCTCTTGGAACCTTGTAAGCCAGCCCATGACACTTACCTTGTTAACACGAGACATGACAGCAAAGATAGCTGCATCACTCATGACTGTGGTTTCTATATTCTCTTTAGATAAACGGACGGCCATTTCATGACCCTACCAAAAAGAGATAGAGAAAGGTTTTTCACAAGAAAGGAAAGCTGGTGAGCTAGACTTTCTGATCGTCATGAATACACAGTTCATACCATCTGGTTAGTTCCTATCAGGGTTCCCACTAAGATCAGTATTTGATCAACTACATCTCTGCTTAATTCTATCAATGGATTGTCAAAATCAGAAACTAGAAATATCCAAATATTACAGTTTTTAATAACTTTCATCAAGTATTTACTTAATGGTTTAGAAGTCCCTCAATACCAGTTATCATCACAAAGACTTATGTCAATCGATATTGACCATGTGCTGTGTGAAAAAATGTTTTCTTATATTTAACAATGTTGCCTACAAATTTCTTTTCTGGGTGAGATTATAATTTCTGATATTTAGTATTTTAAAATTTTCTCATTTTTGCTATTAATTATTTTATCAATTTGATGCTGCTATCAAAATAAAATATCTCAAACTTTTTTCTTCAGAGTTAGCTGTCAGAGTCAGCTGTTACACAAAAAATACACAGGAGAGACTTGTCTGGATCAGCATTTCCCTTATTGGGAGTGGTAAAATAAGAAGCTTTTCCTATCTCATTTTCTGTTTACAAACTATATTCTATTCTTCCGTAGTGTACTTATTATATTAGGGCTCCAATGAAAGCCATAAATGCCACACAAGTAAAGCTCAGAGAACAGGTCCTTACCTGGCAAAATGGTGCACATTCAGCCACAATGACATGGAATTTCCTTTTGCGAGCTGCCTCCTTCAGGAAGGCCTCCACTGTGCGAGAGTAGCCAATGGTCATGATCACCTCATTGGAGTGAATGTGCTCTAGTGCCTGCATTGCAATGTTGTCAGTTGTTCCCTCTGTAAGGAAAATAAATCCAAACATGAAAGGAGAGATGTTTCTTTCACTGAGCATTAAGCAGACAACATGACATCAATCAGCTGTCAGTTCTTAATGTCTCATACTAATGTCTGTCTACAAAAGGTTTCTGATCCAGGGCCAGAACTTACCCATAGTAAGCATTTTACTGTGAGTTATCTGCAAACAGATACAAAATCATCTGTTTTACACATCCTGTTTTAATGTGAAGTTCTCGCATTAAAGCAAGCTATAGAGCAGCTACTGGCCCAGTACAGGAAGGTTTCTTACTGCTACCAACACTGCTGGTGACAGGGAAACAGCTCCCCATTTTAATGAAACCGCTGGAGTTACCCCCAACATTGCCAGCTGGCCAGTGTCAGAAAGCCTCCCAGCACTGGTTTGACAGTGATGCTGTTCTTGCCTGAGGGACAGCTTAAGCAACTCCATTTTTGCCAGATGTTGAGTACCAACCCAGTGCTGTCAGTAGCTGAGAAGCCTTCCACCACTGGCTAGCCAGTGATTGAAGCCATGGTGCTAATTTTAAAAGTGTGCATTGGTGCCATTCTTAAACTGTGCTATGGCTTCTGTCATGTGCTGTGACCAAAGGCACATATATGTAGTTATGGCTCAGGAGAGCATTCCCACTGACAGAATAGGGCGGGGCAATAGTCAGTTCTGTCTCCACAGAACAGCTGCTGCTCAGAGTTGGGAGACCCCCAGAACAGTGGAGGAGATGGCACTGGAGCCATAAAGGGAGTGTGGAATCAACAAAGATTCTCTGCCACCCTCTTTCCAACCAGTGGGAACATTCTCAGTGGAATTCCACTCAGGTATACTCCCACAAGCAGAAAATAGTTTGGATCCAATAGCTAGATAGTACTTAAGGCTCACAATTCAAAAAGACATGTCTGTTCTTACATGATTGGCCACTGCACATTAGAAACATAATTTTTTCTACCAGATGCTGTTCCAGTCTTCAATCTGGCCAGGCTATGTCTTTTCCACTCAAGACATACTGAACCATGAAGTCTTTTTATGTTGCTTAGGTCGAGTCAGATGATGGGGGGGGGGGGAATTTACGATAGTTTCCTTTCACTGCTGATTTTTTTAAAAGATTGGAAGAGAAACTAATGCAGTGATTTACAATGAATTACTGTTGGAACTCTCTCTTTAATTTTACTAGCGACTTTATGTTGCTATTTCCATTAAAATGTTAGTCTGTCTCACCTAGTTCAATCAACAGCTCACTAATAGCTTCAATGATGTTGGCCCTAAGTGGGGCATAGTAGGTGTTGAAATCCTCATTGAGACCTCCTGAGGTCAGAAGTTTGTGCAGTGACTCTTGCTGGTCTCCCTCTTCACTGCGTCCTCGGAGCCTGTGGAATAAACATATCCTGTTAATCCGGGGGAGAAAAAAACCTGCAAAGAATGTAATCCTGAAGAATAATTAGTTACATGCAATGTGATTTCCCATGCAAAAAGGACTATTTTATTTATGAACATTCATGAACTATCAGGTAGCTGCTTTTTGTCACAATTAATCTGTGCGCTATGTGCTGTCAAACTGATTTCCATTTGTGGCAACCTGAATTGGGTTTCCAAGGAAGGGGAAATAGTTAATGACTAGGTTTACAAAGAGCCAATCACTCCCCAGTGAGTTACCCTATCTGAGTGGGGATTTGAACCCAAAGTCTCCTGTGTCCTAATCCAACACTCTTTCTGCTACACTATACTGGCTGTCATAATACAATTAATACAACACATTAAAAATCCAAGAGTATCAGAACAGGAAGATATAAAGCAAACACAAGCACACTCGCCTGCCGTACTCTTCACGAATTATCTTCAGCACTCGTCTCACCATGTTACCCACAGTGGTCTCAGACGGTTGGGCAGCAGTCATTCTCTTGCCCTCCTTACGTATCAATTCCATGAGCTCTCCTGAAAGATTGGGTGAAGGAGTTGTGGTAATTCTCTTTCAAAGTTCATTACCTGCATACAGTGGAATACAGCTACTCCCTGATAGTACATATCACTCTGGATTTTTCAACATGTGTGTTCCTCTGCTCTCTCACACAGCTTGAAGGGACCAACACAGCCTATGTGATACACCACACTGCACTCCCAACCTATCAGCTGGAGTTATACAATAACTCCATCTGATAGGTATATATTTATATACTGTACAGACTAATACTCACACATATGTGTGAGTGTTAGAATCTATTTATACATCAGCAATTAAGATCAGACCCTTTGCTTGGTGATATCAACCAGTTAACCCAAATCAAGATGACAGCTGAAGAAAGGAAGAAAGAAAAAAGCAAACCTTCACAGTGTACTTCATAGATTAAGATCAGGTTAAAAACAGTCTAGACTGACGCAATGGACGCCAAGGCTTCTGTATTCTGATGGATGTAAGGGTGGCGGGGGGGGGGAAGCACCTGGCATAATTATATCTTCGGATGCTCTCTCTCACAACTGTAGCTGCATTTGGAGAGGTATTAAACCAACTGATCGAAATGAGATCGTGATGACGGCCTTTATATTTCATTTAACGAAAGCATCGTCTCAAGGAAAAGGATAGGGAAACTTGAGCATCACCTTCGTGTGTGTCATGAAGAACTGAATATCTAACACCCCCCATACACGCGCCCAATTTCTCACCCGCATTATCCCAGCGCCCGTTCGCCACGATCCTCCGCAACAGCCCCACCGTTTGCCGAGCAGCCTCCTCCGAGCGCGGCCGCTTCCCACCTCGCTTCAGGAGCGCCACAAAATCCTCGATCTGACCAGAGAGCTCCGACTCCTTCTTCGTTATCGCGGCCGACATCCCGGCAACTTTGCCTGAAGACTGGGAAGGGGAAAGCTGTTTCTCTGGGACCAAAAAGGAAAAGGATGGTGTAGCTAGTCGGACCGTGGCACAGAAGAGCACGTTTTTCCGGGTGAGGTCCGCTTGCCATTGGACGAGCGAACACGGTGCCTTCCCTTGTGTAGATCCGGACGTCCAATCGAGAGCGAGAGAGGTGTGTTGGGGGAACGAAGCCTCGGGCTGCGAGGAGCGAAAGAGCGGGGATGCCGCGCACCCTTGTTTTTTTTTTTTCTTTTCTTGCCAGGCTGTAGAAACAGGTGGGGTGGTTGCTCAGCTGTAGCTGAATGTTAAAAGGACAGAAGTCACGTCCACAAAAGAATGGCTTAACTTGAATGTTGACCTTTGTAATGTAGAAATTGAGTTACTTAAATATTTTGGATCTCTTGGTTCCGCCTTCGATCCAAGTGGAGATTACAGCCAAGAAATCAGAAGAAAACGGACGTGCAATGGCGGCTATGAAGGGACTAGAAAATATCCTCCAGTGTAAGGATGTGTTACTGGAACCGATTCCTATTCCTGATTAATGTGTAAAGATGTGAAAATTTAACCCCCCCCAAAAAAACCCACCAGAAAAAAAAATCCACTTGAAATGTGGTGTCAAACGAGAGCTTTTCAGATACCAGACTCCTGAAAGAAGAAATAAGTGGGTGCTGAAGTAAATAAAGCGTTAGCTCTCTGTAGAAGCAAACATTACTGAAAGCCTGTCATACTTCAGGCACTGCATGAGAAGACCAGGCTCACTGGAAAAGACTAATAGCCGAAAAAGTTGAAGGCTATAGGAAAATAGGAAAACCAATAAGAGATGTATTGAATCAATAAAGAAGTTACAGTCTTGAGTTCAGCAGAACTGTTAAGGATAAGGCTTTTGGGAGGTCACTAATTCATAGGGTCGCTAGAAGTTGGAAGCTACTTGACAGCACTTAATAACAACTCTCGTGAGCCCCATCCAATGTTGTCCACTGTGAGGGATTGTTGGAGTTTTAGTCCAAAACTGGACTTTTATTTCTTTTTATTTTATTTATTTATTTTATTTATATGCCGCCCACACTACCCAAAGGTCTCTGGGTGGCTTACAACATTTACAACTTTGGCTGGAAGGAAAAGGGTTTGCCATCTCTATTTTAAGATTTATGTCACACCAACACATAACAGCTTGTTTTATAATAGGACCATAGAACTCCACCCACACATTTTCCTTCTGAGATGTCACTGTTCTTTGACAGAGGCTGATGGAAGCTGCATCTATTTCTGCATAGCCTGTAGCTTTAAAGAAAGAGTGGTCCTTGGAGTTTTTAAAACTTGAACAGGTGTTTATCTTAACAGTTTGCTTACTTTATTATTATGGTACCTTAAAAGGAAGACCTGTATCAAGGAAGATCCAAAACTTGATTTTAAATCAGCAATAAAATAATAAAATTACGTGTAAAATATAATTAATAACCATCACTTAACAACTTCCAAAACATTCTGTCCTCAATTGCCCTGCTCATGTCTTGCCAACTTAAAGCTGTGCCTTCCCTTATTTACCTAATCTAGCTCATGTCCAGTCCTCCCCGACCCGCCCTTGACTTTTCTCAGCATTATTGTCTTTTCCAGTGAGTTCTGATTTCTCCTGATATAGCCAAAGGACAATAGCCTCACTTGAACCATTTTAGTTTCTAGTGAGATTGCAGGCTTGATTCAACCTAATACCCATTTCTGTGTCTTTCTGGTGGCCCATGGTATTTGTGAAACTCTTCTCCAACTCCACGTTTCAATGGAATTTTTTTTCCTGCCAGCTTTCTTGTCCAGCTTTCTCATCCATACAGAGTAATCAGGAACTGTTGTGGATGATATTTTAGTGGTTCAGGAAAGGAAGTGCCCAATTCTGATTTTGGATATTGTCTCCATATTTACTGAATTTTTTGTATATGTCTACATACCACATAGTTGTGCTTCTTTTGTATTTAGATAACAGTAGATAAAACCAGACAACCAGAGCTCTGTAATAACAGTGCCTGACAAATCCCAGTTGACAGTGAACACGGTCAAGGGTCCCTGGGCAAGAAAGTACATTCCAGACCACTTGCTAGCTCACTGTTTGCTCCAGCAGGCATGTGAACAGAGTTTCAGCAGTTGATCTTCAGTGGCTGACAGCTGCAGTTTATCAGATGGTTGAGCTGTAAGACTGGTAAAGCTGCACCTGCTTTAAAAAAAACATGCAAATTCAATTATGAGAACAATGCTTTTTCTATACTGCCCAGTTTGCCTGAGGCAGTAAAGAAGAAAGATTTGATGAAGCAGGGAAGCACTGGACAGCTGACCAGGGTGAGTGAAGGCCGTGAGAAAGAGTATCTGAGATGAGAATGTACAAAGAAGCAAAATTCTTTGTCTCCATCTTTGTGCCTATTTTTAATATTTTTCTCCTTTTATGTCTATCTTTCAAATAGGCACACTTATAGATGTTTTTGGTGCTTGATCAGATTACAAGATTACTTGGGTCTTCGTTTAGATCTGAGGGGTACAGATGGCTAAACTATAGTTTAAAAATTGGACTATAATGGGCCCACTGAATCAATGGGAATTTGGTAAGTTCCATTGATTCTAATGGGCCTACTCTAATTGCAGCTTACTTACAAAGTGATTTACTTTAGCACAGTAAGTTGAATCAATGGAATTTAAGGAGGAGTTAATTCACCAAATCCTGGCTGATTCTATGGGCCCACTCTAGTGCAATTTACTATGATAAGAAACAAGATTTTGGTTACTGTTTAACTTTCCAGTTGAAAATATTTTATACGTATGGCCAGAGGAAAATAATCTTAGAACTTCAGAGCTGGAAGGGACCCTAAGGATCATCAAGTCCAGCCTCTGTGAGGGAGGCATACTGGGGAATTTAACTCCCAGCCTCCGGCTCTGCAACCAGAGACCTAAACCAGTAAACTATCCAGCAATTTTAAAACAGAGGAATATGTACATTGTTGTCCATTACTGTGTTTGATGATCCAACAGCTAATTGTTACAGCCCTTTGAGGATTTTCATTAAAATTTGCTTCCTGATGACAGGCTTAGATGAATGGCAGCTGTTAGGACATTTGTCTTTGTTGTAGCAATTTACAGAAACTGATACAAATTTATTTAGTTGGCTGCCAAAGTGGAGTATGCCTGCTAAAGTGCGGTTGCTAATGTGGTTACTACATAGCTAGAGGACATTACCAGTCCAAGATGTATTAGTCTTTTAGAAATACCATAATGGACCAGGGCATAAGTCTCTCTGATTCTGTTTCCCCTAGTGGCTAACTAGATGCCTGTGGGAAGTCTATATTTGATCAAGTTCCCCATCAACTAATATTCAGAGACACACAGCCTTTGGTCCAGATCTTAGTATGTAGCCATCATGACTGGCAGCCACTGATAACCTTAGCCCACCTTTTCTTTTTGTGTTGTTACAGCCACCATATATTTTGGTGATAGTTGTATCTTTACTTCATGTGCTATGTGAACAAGTGCTGCCTTTTGCCTGTTTCGAATCTTCCACCATTCAGCTTTGTTGGATTCTCCTATTATGAGAAGAGGAAAACACCTTTTTTTGGTATCCACACTATTTAATATACTTTTATAATATTTCCTTTACTTGATTTTCTTCCTGGCTATCATAGTCTCCTCGCCCTCACTATTGTACCCTTCTCCGGTAGGAGAGTTGCTCCAGCCCTAAGTCATTTTGGGTAATCTTTTCTACGGTATTTTTTTAAAAGTTAATATCCTTCTTGAGGTGCAGCAACCAGAGAACACACAATGTGATTATCATGATATAGCTCAGCATAGTGATTGTTTTGTTTTTGATTCCTTTCCTAAAAATCTCCTACTTGAAATACACTGCTGCAAATGGGTTAACAACACTTTGGAGCTTGCTGATAGCTAACTGACTGATCAGACCCATCAACAAATATGTGACATGAGCAATTTTTTGTCCCAGTGTGCATGAATTAACACTTAGGGCTCTTCCAGAGAAGGCAGGAGTTTTGCCCTCATTGGCCATGCTTGTTTGCTGTGCAACTTGGTGTAGAGGAAGGCTAAGCAGGATTCATATCCAAACTGGACTTCTAAGAGACACATTACAGGAAGTGCTTCTACTTGGGAAATCTTTGACATCTTTGGGAGATCCCTACTTGAAATGCATACCCATGCTGTACGTTTTCTCCAGATGTTTTTAATGATGTGCTAAAGTAAACCAAATTGAGAGACTTCATGGAGAAATGCTTACTGAAAGTACCATCACACTAAATTCTGCTCCATGGAATAAACCCCCAGAACAAAACAAAAGGTGAAGGCTAGGGACACAAAAAATCTCAAGGAAGCGTAGTTTTTTGTTGTTGTTGTTACCAGGATATTATTATATGGATGGTGGGAAAAATACCACCATCAGTGCTGAATTATTTACTTTTACAGCAACAAATGCTCCATCTAGATAAGTCCCTCCTGAAATCTGGAAGGACAGTAATGAAGGAATTAGAAAATATAATCAAGTGTAAGGATGTGTCACTGGAGATCAAGACCAAGATCCTTCACACTATTGTATTTCCAATTATCATGTATGAGTGCAAAAGCTAGATAGTAAAGAACCCTTTATGGATTGCTGCCTCGTCATGGCGAAGGGGCTTGAGTAATTCAGAGAAGCTGTGGGTATGCCAAGCAGGGACACCCAAGATGGACAGATCATAGTGGAGAATTCTGACTAAATGCGATCCACCTGGAGCAGGAACTGGCAAGCCACTCCAGTATCTTTGCCAAGAATACTCCATGGACAGAAACAAAAGGCTGAAAGATATGACACTGGAAGATGAGCCCCTCAGGTCGGAAGGTGTCCAACATGCTACTGAGGAAGAGCAGAGGACAAGGACAAGTAGCTCCAGAGCTAATGAAGTGTTTGGGCTAAAACCGAAAGGACGCTCAGCTGCGGACGCACCTGGAGTGAAAGGAAAGTCCGATGCTGCAAAGAAAAATACTGCATAGGAACCTGGAATGAGAGATCTATCAACCTTGGTAAGCTGGATGTGGTCAAACAGAAGATGGGAAGAGTAAACATTGACATCCTGGGTATCAGTTAATTAAAATGGATGGGAATGGGCGTATTCAATTCAGACAATTATCATATCTACTATTGTGGGCAAGAATCCCATAGAAGAAATGGAGTAGCTCTCTTAATCAACAAAAGAGTGGGAAAAACTGTACTGGGATACAATCTCAAAAATGATAGAATGATTTAAGTACAAATGCAAGGCAAACCTTTCAAGGTCACAGTAATCCACGTTTATGCACCAACCACTGAGGCTGAAGAGGCTGAAATTGAACAATTCTGTGAAGACTTACAACACCTAGAATTGGCACCAAAGAACGGTGTTCTTGTCATTATAGGGGACTGGAATGCTAAAGTAGGGAGTCAAGAGATAAAAGGAACAACAGGTAAGTTTGGCCTTGGAGTTCAAAACGAAGCAGGGCAAAGGCTAATAGAGTTTTGTCAAGAGAACAAGCTGGTCCCCACAAACACTCTTTTCCAACAACACAAGAGGCGACTGTACACATGGACATTACTAGATGGGCAGTACCGAAATCATATTGATTATATTCTCTGCAGCCAAAGATGGAGAATCTCTACACAGCAAAAACAAGACCTGGAGCTGATTGTGGCTCTGATCATCAGCTTCTTATAGCAAAACTCAAGCTTAAACTGAAGAAAGTAAGAAAAACCACTGGGCTAGTCAGATATAATCTAAACCCATCCCTTATGAATACACAGTGGAAGTGAAGATCAGATTTAAGGAACTAGATTTGGTGGACAGAGTGTCTGAAGAACTATGGATGGAGGCTTGTAACATAGTGCAGGAAGCAGCAACGAAAACCACTGATCACTGCAGATGGTCACAGCAGCCACGAAATTAAAAGATGCCTGCTTCTGAGGAGCAAAGTGATTACAAACCTAGACTCCATCTTAAAAAGCAGAGACATAACCTTACAGACAAAGGTCCTCATAGTCAAAGCTATGGTTTTTCCAGTAGCGATGTATGGAAGTTAGAGCTAGATCAAATCAAGCCAATCTCCAATTTACCATTATGCAAGCCAGAGATAACCACATTGCTTTGAATGGGCATTCCACATGCATAAGAGTTTGCTGTATTTCCCCCTTGTGTGAGGAATGGGGAAGGAGAAACTGTTTGTGGAACAGACTGTTCTGCAGTATATTTTCAGGTGATAGGTTAGTAGCTCGTGTATTTTAAGCAGCAGCTCATCATTTGTGCTGGGCATATCCTTCTTAGCACTCATAGGGGAGCTGGAGAACCAATATGGTGGCTGCAGCATTGGCTTGGACGTGATCCAAATATTTGCTGAGCTGTGAAACTCTCACAGAGTGACCATCAACAAAAGAGGACAGCAATATAGTATCTGGTGCATGTTTACTTGGTAGAAAAATTCTCACTGAATTCAGTGTGGATTGCTTCCAAGAATATAGGAAGGTCCTTTCTACAGAGTCAGACCCTCATTCATCTACTTCAGTACTGCCTACACAGACTGGCAGAGAATCTCTAGCATTGAGACAGGAGACATTCCCAGACTTAACATGGAAGTCCCTGGAGACAACCATGGGACCTTTTGCAGAATTTAGAAAAGTTTTGTTGTGGAATACAATTCTCAGCATCCTCCCACCAGCATGCCCACTAGCCATGCTGGCTAGAGGATTGTGGGAGTTGCACTCTGGGGGAAAAAAACTTTTCCAAGCTCTGGCAAAGCTCCATCACTGTGCTCTGCAGGAAACTGTTGTCTAAATGTTGTTTTGTCTGATATCACTATCACTCTGGCCTGGCTCACAGGGTTATTGAGTGAGGTTAAAAGAGTAGAGAAAGTTCTGTGTTCCTTGGAGGAAAGAAGGGCTGAGCAAGGCATTTGAGGAGAGGACATTTTGGAGATCACCATGAGTTTATAGGGTCACCATGAGTTAAAAGCGACTTGATGGCACATAACAACAACAGATAAGCCCTTAGCAAACATATTAAATACACTTCTCCACAGTATTTGAATCCTATCATGTTTTCCTCTAGTCACACCAAACATACTTGTTGGCCTTGGAGAAATAAGTCTTATGCTTTCTCATAAAAAATAATGCTTGCCCATCACTTTCTTTAGTACCCCCAAATGCAGGATCAGCTGACTGAGAATAACAAAGAAGTGCTTTTCATTTCTAGATTTCTGTACTGACACATCATGATATGAAGGACATTGTCCTTAGCATGGCAGTGTTTTATCACTAGGGCCCCAGAAAGTGTTCTTGGGCATACAGATGCCAGATCTGAGTTGAAGAATGGTTTGATGGAGGTCACCCATCACATTTTGCTTTCATAATGCCAGTTCTTCAACTTGAAGTCAGATACTGGCAAAGCTAACAAAACAAGCCAATGCCTGGTGCTCCTGGAACAAGGGTAGAGCTTCATTCTTTGGGATCCACTTCTTTTCTCCTAGACAAAAGACAGATTGTTGAAAGACCGATTTAGACAGGGCAGGGTAAGGTCTTTGGGGAGTGTTTCCCATTCACTGCTTAATGTTGGCAGTTCCCTGCAATTTTATTTTGTTTTGTTTGTCAAAGAGTAGCGATTCCATGATTTCCCATTTGAATAAGACATTTCCAAGGCCATGCTCTCCCCCCCTTCTCTCTCTATATAGGCTTTTAATTGAAATAATATTAGCTGTGGGTCCTATGGCAATTTTATATATATTTTAATTGCATTTTAATTGTTCTGAATTTTTATTGTACTGTAATTTAAATGTTGTAAACCACCCAGGGACCTTTGGGTAGTGTGGGCAGCATATAAATTAAATAAATAACATATATATCCTGGTCTCACTTCTTCATTTATCCTATGTCTAGAATCTTTCTTATTGATTGCAATGTTAAAATTGTGTGTGAAGGCAGTTGTTATTTCAGCTGAGAGAGACTGCTCCAGTGTCAGCTGTCTGAGAAAGCCTATCTGGCTTGTTCCCAGAGAAGGTTGTCACAATTTTGGCACCAAATATTGTCACAGTATAGAAAAGAGAAATTGTATGCCAAAGGGAAGTATATTAAAGCAACAGTTTCCTGTTATCTCTGCTTTTAGTTTTGTTTTTAAGGAATTTGTTGCATTACTCATGACTTTTTTAGGCCCAGCAGATTGTCATACTTATTGTTACTCTGCCCACAAAAGTAGTTTGTTCCATATGAATAATGCATTGTGTTGTCCTTAGTGGCAGAGGGGAAAATACAGGAGAATACCACCCAGTACCCTCTAATGGCCAGTTCTGTTATCACACCTTGAAAATACATACAGAAAGAAAAAAACAAGACAAAGCAATACTTCCCTTCTTCCACTTAAACATGATAAGAGAATTACATAACACTTGAAAAATTCCTGTCCAAAAAGTCTTTTCCATGGATTGGCCCAGTCTCTGGGATTAAACATCTCCAGTGCCCACCACCTCTCAAGAGAGTGAGTTTGTGTGTTGAACAGCACCATTAGAATGTTCCTCTTATCGTTACAGCTCAGAAAAGTTTCTCTTTTTTGGTGATCATACTGGCTGGAGGATTCCAGAAGCTGTAATCCAAAAAAGTAATATCACCAAGCTTTGCATCATGTTCATGCAATATCCACCTTTTTGAGAATTTGCAAGGTGGTAAATGTGCAAGTTCTGTTGTTATCCTTTGGAGCAGTACAGAACAGTCTGCTCATCATCATCATCATCATCATCGTTGTTGTTGTATGTTTCAGATACTTGAAAAGCACAGTCGCATTCCTCTTTAATCTTTTCTTCTTCAAGCTAACCATATTCAGCTGTTTTTCAACCATTCCTTTGATTTTGAGGCCTCACCCCTCCCCTAGGTGCATTCTAGCCTGCCAATTTCATTTTTGAAATGTGGCACCCAGTTTTTAACATTCGTGTGTTCTTTTTGGTGTTACTGCTGGTCTTTGTATTTTATGTGCTGCCAGTAATGTACATGGAACTTCACAGAGAAATACGAGAAGGCGAAAGAGACAGATTCCTGTTCCAAAGCACTTAGAACCTAAATGTTAAGGAGACAATAGAGGAGAATGGACGAGGGAGGGAGGAACAGCAAGAGATTAACATGTAGCAAATGCCGCTTTATGTTCTTAGGCCTGGATCCAGACATAGTCTTAGTGGTGCAAGATGCAAGCCAGATAAAAAAATAGTATTCCTTCACACAGTACATTGTTAAAAGTATGGATGTAGTGTTGACTGCCAAGTTGGATGACTTTAAAAGGTTATTATAAGAAATCATGAATAAGACCATCAAAGACTATTTATTATTAGTTACATTATATCCCCCCTCGCTTCTCCAGTGAGATCAAGGCTCCATTATATACCCCCTCTTCCCAATGAGATCATGGCTCTCTCTCTTCCTGCCCATTTTGTCCTCATAAGAACCCTGTGAGGTAGGTCAGGCTGAGAGAGCATGGCCAACCCAAGGTCACTGGGTGAGTTTCATGGCTCAATCAGGACAAGAATTTGGATGTTCCTTTTACTTTCCTTTTACTTTTATTGGACTTTTACCCCGCCCCCCTAGACAAAGTCTACTTGGGGCAGCTTACATGAATAAAACACAGCGATATAACATACATAGTAAAAGTTTCAAGTCCCAGTCCGACTTTTAATCACTTAACTTCACCAGTGGTATAGTGATAAACAGTGAAAGTGCAAGACACTCCTTTAAACTATCTCTAGTCAGCCTCCCTCCAGGGGAGTCTAGAAATACAGGCAACTGGATTGATCCATGTCAACAGATGAAGGGCATGTCTTTTATTATTTCTCTTACTGACCAAACCATGCTCAGATTTTTACCTTACAACATAGCTTGCAACACCTGGAGAAGTTCATTCTCTGACAGCTAGTATAAGGGTTAAAGTCTGGGGAGCACTGGCCAAGGTGGCAATGGGGCTGCTGCCTTGCCCACCAACTAGTGTGCCCAGTGAGAGAATTTTCTCCCTGGCAGGGGACATTTTCAGTCCACACTGCTCACATCTGGAACCTGGATCTATAGAAAAACTTATTTTCCTTGAGGTCAGCCTTCCACTGCTTGGCTTCCCTAAAGCTGAGGGAGGCCCAGAGAGAAAGAACAAGAAACCAGGCCTCTTTGGCAGTGGCCCCTCAACTATGAAACAGTCTACTCACAGACATCTGCCTGGCTCCCTCGCTGGGTGTGTTTAAGAGCAAACTTAAGAACTAGCTTTTTAGGCAGGCCTTGGCTCCTGTCATCACCTAATCTATTCTTTGCTGTCTTGAATTATATTAATACTGTTGCTTTTATTTTAAATTGCTTTTACTTTTATGTATTGTTGTTAGCTGCACAGAGTAGACTTTGATCTAGATGAGTGGGGTACAAATTGAATGAATGAATGAATGAATGAATAAGTCCCCTTTAAGTAAGAGAGAATGACACACTCTGCTCACAGAGTGTATATGTCATGCTTCATTCTGCATCCCCCTCCTTCTGCCTCTTTCACTCTTCCAAATTACAGTTCAAGATTGTGCTCACTCAACTGTGCTGTGCCCCAGTTGGCACAGTTCTTACCCATCACAGGATATCTGCTGATCTAATCTGCCAGTACTGCCCAAAGTATTCACCCACTCCCAATGCAACCTGTCCTCTGCGTCCCCTACTGCTGGCATTCCCACTGTTCAGGGTTCAATCAGTATGCTCATTACAGTCACTTCCTAATTCCTAGACGGTGCTGGCTATTGGTGTGCACTTTTTGTTTGGCACAATCCTTGGGAAGGTGTTAGGAGACACTGGGAAATCCTTTTAAAATGTTTTGCCTCTTTGTGTTTTTTAAAGGGCAAAACAATAACTATATGCTATTCAAATTGACTGTTATTTGACTGTTCCAAATCTAAAAGACTATCATTACAAATTTGAATTTTGGTGCAAGTGAATTTTTCTTTCTTTCAACCCAGTATGGCTGTTCTCATGCTCTTATGATGCTGTAATTGGTGTAGGAAATTTTGTTGCTGTCAATCTCAGTTGCCTTTGCTACTCTGCTCAAGAAACTCAGCTCTGTCAATGTGACTCATTGCCCACTACACATCAGCTGATGGGTCTACCATTGTCACTGCACCATCCATCAGCAAGTCTGAAAGGTGCCATGGCATTCTCTTCTCTTTTATTGTCTCTGTTAAGACTAAGAGCCAAGAAGGCAATAGTAGTTTCTCAACCTATCTTCTGGGTATGCTAAACTGCAATTTACAGCATCTCCAGCCATCATAGGCCATGTTGGTTGGATACAATGGAGGGCACTAATTTGGGGGAAGTGGGAACAGAGAATTGGGAAAGGATTTTGCATAAGGGCAAGGGACAACTGGGAGAATTTCAAACAGGTATTGAGCACAGCTGGCTGCAGTTTGACTTGCAGGTTTCTGATGGGACTAGAAAGTCTGTGCCAGGTAACAGTAGAAGAAACAGAAGCAGCACTGGGATGGGTGCAGGGTCTATATCAAAGGGAAGCCAACTGCGTGAGAACTTGGAGAGTGCAGAGCATGATACAGGATCTAGGTTAAGCATCAGGAAGGAGACTCTTTGGGGAAATGGCTGGGTTTATTTTGGAGGGAACAATATTTGAGACACATCAAGCCAACATAAATAGAATGGGAAAGTAGTATTTCTGGCAGTCTGAAGGGCAGAGTTGAAGAAGCCAAAAACAGCTCCTTTCCCTGTTATTGGCTGGAAGGTGGAAATTGTTGCTCAGACAGGAGACATCAGACAGCCTTCTCCTGGATTCTCTGATCCATCTGCCCACTCTCTTTAACTCCTTTCCCCATCACCCTATGCCTGGTGTGAGAGCTTGATCAAACTTCCTCTGGCTAGAACCTCAGGCTTCATCTCAGTGGTACAGTAGCGAATTTTGAGGTGGAGGTACTCTCTGTTAGCATCTCTGTAACCACATCCGAAAGCAGAAATCCAAAAATGAAGCAGTACTGTTGATTCATAGCTACCAACCAGTTCTATCAGCTTTCATTTTCATCTGCAGCAGGTCTTTGATGAAGCAAATGCATCTAAATTATTGCTTTAAGATAAAGCTATCCTCAAATGCTTTCATTATTAAACTCATGACAGCATTTTTCTGCTTGGAAAATCCATCTAGACACATTCACCTCAGCTACTGGGAAGATTGTAAGTAAACTCAGGGGAAACAGGGAAGCGAGAGTGGGACGACATGTTTCTTCATGCACCTTAGTAGATGGTGGGGGCTCTGGGATTCTACTACATACATCACTACAGCTTAATCCTAACGCATGAGAGATTTTTTTTTCTTTTTCCCTTTTTCTCTCCTATACAGATAAAAAGGAAGACCTATGGGGAAAAGAAAGGTACCCAGTGCAGCGTAATGGATAGAGTGGTGGAACAGGAGTCAGGAAACCTTGGTTTGAATCCCCTTTTGACCATGGAACCCCCCCCCCCCCCGCGCGTGTGAAACTAGTAAAACCATTCTTTAAATGTCTCATTTACTTGAAAGTTGTATTAGAGTCCCTATAAGTTGATTCTGACTTGATGGCACATAACTCACAACATGCACATTAGGAAAGTACAGGTTTATAAACATGGAATAGCAGCAAAGAATAGGAAAAAGAACAGATCTTGAGAATGTTGCTTTTCTGGACTACAGTTTCCAGAATCTCCAGCACAATCTAGCTGCTGTAGTTCAAGCAGTAACTTTTAAAAATTCTTTCAAAGGGTGAGGATAACTCAAACATTTTCTTTTTTTGCTGCTTCCCTTCCTTTAACAGAAATTTAAATGAAAATATGGCAGCTTCTTCTATGCACTGTAGAAGTATGTGCCTTCCCACAGATGGAGCCTCTGTATGTGTGTGTCTGTGGCAGGAGCCTGCCTGTAACGGGCTATTTTGGCAACAAATGCAAAAGGTCAGTTTCTAACTGGGTCGCACTCTTTTCCCAGACTCTGCATTGGCGCTGCCTGCAGCCAAGGAACTTGGAGAGTGGTACTGCCAGTGATGTGTGCTTGGCAGGATTTCCTTGCTTCTGTGGTTTGTATCCCCCTCCACCTCTTTCTGCGTTGTCTAATGCTTGATAGTGAGCTCCATTATGCCCAATAAACAATTTCTGCCTTAGCTGTGATGTATGGATCTGTGTCAGAAGGCTGTTTTGGCTGCCTATGAGGGGTTATCATCTATATCATGATTAATTCTATCATGAATTTCTCTCTGCCAGCTCCCTACTATTCTTGTAATTTTATTGTTGTTTTTAAAGTTATTGTATTTTCAGGGACCATGCTGTCTATGATGTTTTCTTTGTATTTCTCTTGGGTTTTTTTATTATGTTGTTTTGATCTTGTTTTGTAAGCTGCGCTGAGTAGTGGCTCCACCAGTAGGTGGGCAGTATAAAAATATAATTAAACCAATGAAGCAATGAACAAATAAAAGAGCAAATAAAAATGCAGCTGAATGGTAAGGGATCCCAGCCGTCTCTGCCTGCATTGGGGAGGTGGAGGTTTAAAATAAATGCAATAGAAATAGGAAGAGAGCAGAGCTTGGAAAAGTTTTTTCTTGGACTATACTTTTCAGGACTCTTCAGCCAGCATGGTCATTGATCAGGGTTGCTGCAGAGTTCTTGGAACTGTCATCCGATAAATAATATTTCTAAGCTCAAACTAGGTTCATAATAAGTGTCTCAAAATGGTGTCAGCACACAAACATCAAGATAGTTGGTAGATAAAAGAAACTAGTGATGTTTTTCTAAAAAATGGTGTGTGAGTATAATGTAGCCCATACACAGCACAATCTCTACAAGTTAGATAAATATATTAAGTGTGATTTTAATCTGGCTCTCTTTTATTCTCTGACACAGGATGGAGTAGTTGAGCGCCATTGTAGTGCAGTGGTTAAACTATTACACAGGGATTTGGAAGATCATTTCATCCGCATTGAGCCATAAAATTCACTGTAGCAATTTCAGAAGTAGCCATGCTAATACAGTATGTCTCAGCATTTTTGCAAAACTAAAGAGGAAAAAGAAAACTGAGGGAAAGGGCAAAATATTATAGCACTTTAATAGATTTATTTCAGTGTGAGCTTTCATGTATCAAAATCTACTTCTTTGGACACAGAGAGTGCAAAGACATGTCTCCTATTCTTCTTCCATGGTGGTGAGATTAATGTCTGGATGAATGTGGACATGAATATCACCACAAAGTAACAAAGATTTTTTAACACAGGAATGGGACTATCAGGCTATTATTTAGCAGATGTTAAGCATGAAGGTAAGCTAGTAGACTTGACTGTCATAAAAATGCTATGAATTGGCTTTTTTGGGGGAAAGTGCTAACGTTTGTCAGGGAGACAACAGATTTATACTTATAAACTGGATTATTTTTATACAAAAATCCTCCATTATTATTAAGACATGTGGTACGCTAAGAAGCCTTGATCTCTATTTGGGCCCTTAGAGATCAACTGGAGCTTGCTTAATAACCAATTTCTTCCATTTCCCTCTTGAACCTCTCTTTGTAATAGCCACTATAGTGTGCAGCAAATGCTATTATCCGCTACAAGACAGAAATAATGACAGAATGCCAGTATTTGTCTTCCTTGATAGACTCTAGCCTTTCTTTCAGAAATAACTCTTAGCATTTCTGTGATGACAAGTCTACCTAGCTTATACCCCTGGTTAGGATCCGCTAATCAGCAGCTTGATAATGCCATTCTTATTTAAACAAAACATTGTCACTTTGTCTACTATCTATATTTGCACCTGAGCATGAATCTCACCACCCTCAAATAAGTATCAGGGGCATGTATTAGTACTTCCTGTGTCCGAGAAAGTGGTTTTTGATCTACTAAAATTCACAAAAATCTGAAATAATTTCTGAAATCTGTTAATTTTTTAAGTGTTACAATATTTTGCCTCACAAATCTCCCCTCATATTTTTATTCCCCTTTCCCTGCTTTTGGCAGCATAAAAGTCACTGGGTGACCTTTTTTAAGCTTACCTCAGAGAATGGTTATTATGAGGATAAAGTAGGATGGAAAGCTGCCTTGAGCTCATACGTTAGGTAGGCTATAGATAGAACTCACTAGCTAAAATTATATTACTGTTTTGCATAACCTCAGTTCCTCATGGTAACAGTGGTGCAGAGGAACAGCCTTATCATGATGCCGATCTTTTGGAAGGAGAAGACAGCTTCCATACTAGAGTTTTTCTTTGAAACTGACACCCATTCACTCACTTACATTATCGAAACCAGCCTTTCCATCCTAGCGTGACCTCCACATGTGTTAGATTACAGTTCCCCTCATTTCCAGCCCTAGTTTTTCCCACTCTTAGCAGCAGAAACTTCAGCTGAGCTACAGGGGAGCAACTACACTGTCAAATAGTATGATAATTGCTCTGGAATTGTAGTATTTTCCATTGACTACACATGGTGCAGATAAATGCAAATCCACCTTGACTCCCCCCTCCCCCACCATTTGTAGTTTTTTGTCGCAATCACTGGGGCTTCTGGTTTTTTTTCTTCATAGTCCCCTGTGCCACTTTACACACTTTGCACATCATTTCAAATTTGGGACCTGCTGGCTTGTGTTTTTGCAAGACTCTATTATTGTAATTTCAAATTAGCATCAGGGCACTTGTAGAAATGCTGTTTTGTAAACAAGAAAAATTAAAAGAAACCCTAACAAATTAGAGTGGACTAAATAAACTGCATTTGTTCGGTTGGTGTATACGTATTGCGGACACTCCAAATCCACCAGTGCTATTTGGAAAACTTGAATAAATATTCTCCTACGTTGGGGGGGCAGGGGAAAGGTTGGGAAAGGGGCAATAACAAGAGAGGAAGAAGGAGGGGATTGTGGTCTCTCATACAACCACAGCTTGCTTAGGAGCCCCAAGGACACTTGCAAGAAACCTATTCTGGATTATTTTACGCGCTCCATGTGGTTGCCAACAGTGCTTTCAAAGCCAAAGGAGACTTTGAGTCAATCCACTTCGAATCTGAATTAGCCCGACTCTGATGTCTGGTGTAAATTGCAGCCTCAGTGAGGCCCACTAGATTGAGAGATAGCCTATGCATTGTGGACGTTTACTGCTGCATTTCCCCTGATATGCTCTGTTGCCTCGTGCCTTTTTTTATTTCTGGCATTTTATAGCTTTTTTTTTTTTTTTTAATTTTTAGTTGTATTTGGTTTTTAGCTGTGTAAGCCACTTTGATCTTCTCTCTAAAGGAAACCTCCCCAACAAGCCAAGCAATAAAAACAAAACCAAGCAAATATAAATAGGGTAAATATTTTTCATTTTATTTTTAAGAAAATGTTATTTAAATCCTTTTAGATGTATAACTTCAGCTGTAGGTGGCACAGGGCTGTTCTTTAAATTGAACTGCAGTTTCTTTGTTTTGTGCATTATTATGGCTGTGTGGCTGGGCAGATTTCCCAGAGAGATTTCACAGCTCATCGTGAAACAGAGGGGCCCTCAATCTCACGCTGAGGAAATCTCTTTGTTGTATTTCCACTGCAGAACTGAGTCACTGTGCAAGTCATCATTTGTTCTTTTGCCAAGGCAGACTCTGGAAAGGGGATTCCAAAAAGAACGTGACCATCTTCATGTCGCTGTCTAATGGTTTTCCTTCTAGTGTGTGTGCGTGTGTGTGTATTAGGCTCCTTGTATTTCAGTAACACCTGTCCCTCAATCCTTTGCTGCCCTGGGACAACAGGGTGTTTTTGACCAGAATTCTCATTGCATGATCAGCATACACTGCTGCCCACTATGTGCACAGTTGTTGTTTTTTCATGCACAAGGAGGGTACCAAGTACCTCCTCCTGCAAGCATAAACCCATTTGTTACTACAGTGGTACCTCGCAAGACGATCACCCCGCAAAATGTTTTTTTCGCAAGACGACGATTTTTACAGCTGATCGGCGGCTCCGCAAAATGGCTTCCCTGTGGGCGATCTTCGCAAAATGGGTGTTTTTGGGACCAAAGCTTTGCAAGACAGCGATTCTAAGAGCTGATTGGCGCTTCGCAAAATGGCTTCCCTGTGGGCGATCTTCACAAAATGGGTGTTTTTGGGACCGAAGCTTTGCAAGACAGCGATTCTAAGAGCTGATCGGCGCTTCACAAAATGGCTTCCCTGTGGGCGATCTTCACAAAATGGGTGTTTTTGGGACCGAAGCTTTGCAAGACAGCGATTCTAAGAGCTGATCGGCGCTTCGCAAAATGGCTTCCCGATGGGCGATTTTCGCTGGACGACAACTATTTCCCCATTGGAACGCATTAAACGGGTTTCAGTGCATTCCAGCGGGGAAACGCTTTTCGCTAGACCATGTTTTCACAAGACAGCTATTTCAATGGAACGGATTAACATTGTCTAGTGAAGCACTACTGTATATGGTCATCTCCTACCTGCATAGCAATAAATTAGAGATCACAAAGTGCAGCACAGGCTGAATGTAATACTTAATCTACAGTGCAATAACATACTGGACTGTACCAGGCAAAACTCAAAGGAAAAATAATTATAATATAAAAATAAATTATTATTTTTTTAAAAGACAAAAACCCATGGCACCTTAAAGACTAACTTATATTTTAATGTGAGCTTTAATGGACAGAACTGTGACTTTTTTGTAAACAGGTAAATGATCAAGCTGTTTTTCTCTATACAGCCATGCCACAATAGCAAAGCTAACAATCTGGTGGCAAAAGCTAGACTGTCTCCATGAATGAGGCAAGAAAGGAATATTGTATCACTGGATTCCTGGTAGCAGCACTTGTGTGTTAAGAGTAGTATGTCTGACTTCCTTTATAATTTGTAAAAGGCACAATAGTGGCCTTTGGGACAACAGTAAGGCCGCAACCACATAGTCAAATATTTCAGGATTTGCTTGTTTTCCCTAACACTCTGCAACTCTTTAAAAACCAAGAAGCTTCACAGTGAACCATAAAAGGTTTGGCAGAGGCAGGAACAAACAAAAGGAGAGAAGCAGGGAGGGAGGGGACTGTAGGCTGAAATGCAGATTGCACTGTATCCATGTGTAGACACTGGCTCTGAATTAATCCGTGGCCCCAGTGTGATCACTAACTGCAAATTGAAATGGAAGCTAGGCTTTGAATCAAACTACAATGTGGCCTATGTCTCTTCAAAATGGTATCAGCACACAAAGCCAAAGCCAGTTGTTCTATGCAAGAAATCTTGCAAAGGATGGAATCTATCACTTCAGCTTTCTCTTACAGTCAACATTTTAAAAGTTCAGGTACTTTTTGTCCTGGGAGGTTTAAGAATTTTGGCAAATTACTGAAAAAGGAATGAAAATGAAATTCTCCCACACTGACACTAGGCAAAGGAGCAGATACAGTACTCCTACCATGTTTTATCTGCTGTGGAACTGTTACAGATTAGGAGCCAGTCAGGAAAAGAGAGAGAGGATCAACTTTAATTCACTATCAGAAACATGATTCAAGACAGTTGAAATCCAGAGGGAGAGAAATTGGGTGAAGAGAGGCAAAAGGGAAGAGCAGTCAGTGTTGAGAGAGATAAATCAGGGAACATTCCCAGATGTGTGTGAACAGCTGGTACCAGGACCAAACAGTGCATCCCACTACTTCCAGAAACAAATGCCCACCTAGTGCAAATACTGGGATGGTGTAACCAACCAAACAAACAAAAACAAAACAGAGCAACTCAGGACAATGCCAAAATGGCCAGAGATAACCCCACTGTGAGCTCATTCACAATGATATTATCTCTTGTTGTTCTTGGTCATTATATTTATTTTGTTGCAGATTATAATAGATCATCCTGGTATTTGCGTCCAGGCATGAGTAAAGTATTTATTGCTTGATGCACTGGGAGCCACTGGATTGTCCAGGAACTACCTGTCTGGGTGCAAGGAAAATTGAACCATGCTCAGTGTGGACCATCTCTGAGTTAAAAACCCTAAATTAAATTGAATTCTCACTCATTCCCATAAGCACAGCACAGAGAGACTACAAGCGTAGCACTGATCTGTTACGTATAAGCAGATCTTTTCCTCAGGCACATGATGCAACATGATAGCCTAGCATAAAAGCATATCAGTGTGGTAGCAGTGCTCCATAGGGATGTGATGCTGATCTTTCTGGAGAAGAGGGCTACATCTACTCTCGCCCTTTTCTTTGGAACTTACATCATCCACGCATACAGATATTTTAGAATAGCCTGAGGAATTCCATGTTAAAACTTTCTATACTAATGATTTTCATGTTCTCTTTTTCCTTTGGATCTCATAAGAGCACACATGCCATTACTGTATTTTTCTGCATATAATGCAAGTGCAATATAACCTTCCTTTTTTATTGAATTTTATCTATTTTAAAACATTTCTGTATCTCCAAATGATATAATAATTACATAGTACTAATAATGTAATAAAAATAATAATGCGCTGTCAAGTTGGGTCCAATTTATGGCAACCCATGTAAGGTTTACCTAGGTGTAAAATACTAAGAAGTCCTTATAGTGTTTTAAATTTTGGCCTTCTCATAATTAATATGTATTATTAATTAATATGTTACTCTAATAGTACTGTATATTTTGTGCCCAGATTATGTACTGCAATAAAAAATAAAAAGTCGCCATAGTGAAACACGTAATAGCTATTAGAAGGCTGTAAAAAAACTTAAACTGACAGTCATAAAGAGTCATTAGATGCTGAGCTGATTAATATCCTGCAACACAGTTGGTACGTGTTCTTTGGGAGTCTATTTCCAAATAAGTTGGCTACTACTGAGTCATAGAGCAAGCAAGGGATGACAGAGTTGGCCGGTCATCAAGCCATTTGGGCAAAATCCACAGGCTGGCTGCTTAGGACTGAAAGCAGAAGTTTAGATACAGGTCCAGACTGTGGAGTGAACTAATGGAACACAGCCTGAAGTGCAACTCAAGCGCTGCTTGCCACCACCACCACCACCAAAGTTGACGCAACCATTTTTATGTGAAAAGGATCCCCTGTCTCACAACCTAAAAATAAATCAACAGAACCGGGCATACTGGTGACATTAATTGCTGCTTCTTGAGTTTCCTCCTAATGCCTAGAGGCTGGCTGTGGTCTATCACAGAAAAGTGCAGCTGGAAGGGGCCTACAAGGCCATCAAGTCCAACCCTCTGCTCAGTGCAGGAATACGATCAAGCATATCTGCCAGGTGATTATCTAAGTTTTTCTTGAATGCCTCCATTGTTGGAGAACTCACCAACTCATGACGTAACTCATTCCACTGTTGTACTGCTCTAACAGGAGATTTTCGCGAAGGCTTTCACGGCTGGGATCTAATGGTTGTTGTGGGTTTTTCGGGCTTCTTGGCCGTGTTCTGAAAGTGCTGCCCTCTGAAGATGCCGGCCACAGAGACTGGCGAAACGTTAGGAAGAACCACTTTCAGAACACGGCCAAGAAGCCCGAAAAACCCACAACAACCAGTTAGGAGATTTTCCTGATATTCAACAAAAATCTGTCTTCCTTTAACTTGAGCCCATTGTTGCGTGTTCTGCACTCTGGGAACAGATCTTGCCCCTCCTCTGTATGACAGCCTTTCAGATATTTGAAAAGTGCTATCATATCACCCCTCACTCTTCTTTTCTCTATGTTGCTTTTCTCTCACTGCTCATAAACATTCAATAAACATATTCTAATTCAAAAGGTGTATTTGGCTTAATGTTCCAGTAAATAATACCTCATCAGTGCATCTCTGCAGAGGGAACCCTGCATTTTGGATTAAAAGCATCCAGATGAATAACTGCTATCAATTGGCCGTGCATTTCTTAACTCATATATCCTCACAGCAGTTTTGCCCAGCACATTGTGCTGAGAAGATTTTCTGAGCCACAGATGGAGCTCCATAGTGGACAAGCCACACTCAAATCCAATCTTCTGTTTACCATGCAGGCACCTGCTTTTTATTCAAAAGCTATCCCCTTCCATTAACACATGTATTTCTCTCCAGCCACATAAATACCCTATTATCTCATTCTTGGTCAGTATTATTATGATTTCTAAAACCAGATGTACTCCCCCCCCTTTTTTTAAAAAATCATTAATAATGTCACATGACAAAACAACATAAAGAGAAAATAACAAAAGAAACAAAAGAAAAAGAAAACAAAAGAAAACGACAAAAAAACAGGACTTAGAAGCTGGTCTTTTAAACCTATGGATCTTTTGTTTTCAAGCCAGCTGTACTTTTATGCTAAATAGATGCTGGGCTGGAAGCATAGACTACTTGAGCAGCTGAGGACTGACCCAGAAAACTTTACAGCTGACACATTTTTTTAAAGTACTGTATAAAGTTAGTTCTGTATCACCTCTCAGCTCCAAGTGACCCCCAAAGGAACTTTCGGTTTAAATCTGTTACATGATTCAAAACATTAGCACAAAACAGAAACATAGAAGATTGACAAGAGAAGAAAAATACATTTTTAAAAGCAAAGAGCAGTTTATACAATTAACCCCAAGCAATATATTATTATTATTTGTATAATCAACAGATCAGATGTGAATCACACAGAACAACTGCATAAGAATAAACAGAATACATACAACTATAATATACATTATGTGCAGCAGACTCTTAATAAATAATTGTTAGGAGCATAACTTCTCCCCCAATACATACATATTCATATATGCATACTGTACATACATGTATATATCTAGAGGATTAAGGCACTATTTCTCACCTGCAGACTAATGCTGCTGCACAGAAACTGGCCACTTTAATAGTTACTGATGGACGCTGGTCTGCCAGCAGATAACATGTATAGTACTCATCATCTCTTCCAGGGATGCTTTGCAAAATTGGATAAATAAAAGTGTCACAGAGAAATATAGAACATGTGTTTGTGCATGATCCCCCCTAAAAGTGATCAAATGGTAGCTGTCAACTTCCATAGGGAGTGAGTTCCACAAGCAGGATGCCAGAAAATAAGGCCCTGCAAAGTCTCAGATTTAAGGGTTTATTCTGCAGTCTCAGGCTTTGAACCCAAAATCTCAGGAAATGGGATTTTACTGATCTGGCAATCCTGGTGAGATTTTAGAATTCATCTTCATATACTGAAAACCACCCAGATATCTGCCAATAGATTTACTCTTGACTGACCTTTGGATTTTAAAAATTATTCTACCCCCCCTTTTCCATAATACACCTACTTTTCACTGTGCTTTGTAGCTTTTAGCCTTCAAATTCATCCAAACAATTAGGAGCATCACTTCATTACATAACAAAGTATTGCATTAGTTAACTATTGATAATAGTACTTAATCATTGTGTTTTCTCATTGTCTGGTTGACATACATACATACAGAGAGAGAGAGAGAGAGAGAGAGAGAGAGAGAGAGAGTATTTTCCAACTGTTGCTCTAGTTCAGAGCAAACTTTGGCACTCTAGATATTTTGGATTGCAAATTTCCTAATCAATTGCAATCTGCAATACAGGTTGGAGATTCTTAGAGTTGTAGTATTAACATATGGAGTGCCAAAGTTTCATCACTACTGCTCTTGAGTCTGCCCTCACACTTCCATGACATCACAGCAGTGCACAATTAAATCTAGTGTGCTAGCTGTGTCCATTTCTTGAGAGATCTGATCTGGCCACTGTGATACATGCCCTAGTTACTTCCCTGCTGGATTGCACTCTATGTGGGGCTGCCAATGGAAAGTGTCAGGAAAACTTCAATGAGTCCAAAATGTAGCAGCCAGATTGCTGACAGGGGCTGCTTACAGGGATCACATAACCAACTCCACTGGCTGCCGATCAGTTACTGTGCACAATTTAAAGTACAGTACTGGTTTGAACTTACAAAGCCCTAAATGGCCTGGGTCCAAGCTATCCGAAAGACCGTATCTCCCATCATGAGCCAGCTCAGGTGTTAAGATCATCAGGAGAGGCCTTTCTCTTGGTCTCACTACCTTCACAGGTGTGTCTGAGGGACACAGGAGATAGCCTTCTCTGTTGTTGCTCCCACACTTTGGAACTCCCTCTCACAAGAGGCCAGACTGCCCCAAACTTTGCTATCCTTCCTCAAGCAGGCAAAGACCTTTCTCTTCAGGCAAGCCTTCCCTCAGTAACTACCTACCTGTGTGTGATTTGTAAATAGATTGCCTTTGATTATATTTTAGTACTGCTTGTGTTTTCCATTTTTGTGTTTTTCAGAGTGCCATTTTAAAAATATATTTGTATACTAATTAAGCTTTCCCTTACTATAGTCTGTTAATGATGTAAGATGCCTCTTGACTCATTGTTTGTAGTTTTAAATATTGTCTTTTAATGATGTTAAGCAGTGTTGTGTACTCATTGTTTTCAACTTTAAATATTGTCTTTCATTGTTGTAAGCTGCCTTGGGTCCTTTTCAGTGAGGGAGGGAGGGAGGGAGGAAGGAAGGGAGGTGTGGGGGAATGCCCTTCCCCAAAGTTGCTAAACTGTTGGCTGATTCTACAGTAGTAGAACAAACTCTCCTGGGACGACACAGCTGCTTCTGAGAGGAGGCATGGCTACCCATTCTTCTTCTTTCTCATAGCTTCAAAGGCCTTTCCTTGAGCCAATCATGATGGCATGATGTAACCACTGTCCTATGTGAACTCTGTCAACTATTTGTATAATGTTAACTATCTGTGAGCTTGTAAGGTTAATAAACACACCCCTCCTGGGGACAGGGCAGGCGTCTTATTCAAGGTCCTCTTCTTCTAGTCGCCCATCAGGAGCACTGCCGGCAGACATCCTTCTGTGTGTGCGGCTGACTTCTTTAACTTCTATTCTCTAAATCTATTTGCTATCTTAATTACTTGTGACTACATAAACTATCAGCCTGCTCATTTCGTGACTCCAACAGGAATGAAAGAAAGAAGGACATGTCCCTAAAAAAACTAGGGTGTTGACCCCGAAACCTCAGGGAATGGGATGTTGCTGACCTGACAGTCGTAAACCTTGCCTTGTTCAATGCTTTGATATACAGAAAGGCCTTCAATGCAGATCACCAACTATGGAAACCTGTGGCTGAATCCAGCCTCCTGTGGTTCCAGTCTAGACCTCAGGGACCTCCCAAGGTGGCCATGCTCCCTTCTTCATGAGAGCACAGTTTAGTGCTTTCCCAGCCTTTGTATGATAATGTTTTTCTCCATTATAAAGACTGAAACATCTTTGCTAAGCCTTTAGTTACTGTTGGGAAAAACTTTAAGTTAAAGTACACTAGTATTCTCTTGTTCCATGATTTTGCCGTTGGCCTTACCTTGAAATGTGGGCCCTAAGAAGTTAAATTTGACGCTTAGATTGGACAAGATTCCCCATCCCTCGGTTTAAAGTTTTCTAAAAGCAAGATGTTCAATTTAACCATCAGTCAAATATTGGTTCTGATTTGTAGGTTCAGTCTCTGGAACCTCCAGCTAGGAGGTAATGCAGGGGTAGGGAGAGACCTACCTGAAATGTTAGAGACTGGCTGCCTGAAAGTTTGAAGATAGGCTGAGGTAGTTTGATCGGCAAATCAACTGAATCAGAATTTCTGTGTTCTTTTAACTCTTTCATCTTACACAGAAAAGCTGCAGGTCAGTCTATAATGTCTAGCCACTCATTTCATCTCTTGGATAATCCCTGGCTAAGTACCCCTCTCTTGTTGAATGTAAGCTATAGAATGCACACAATTGGGTGCATTGTTCAAATAATGGCAGGTACTGTATTAATCTAGCCCTTGCATGGCAAACTCATTCCTCAAATAAGCAAGAGTGTCTGCTTATTGTTAAGGATGAGATGAGCAGAGCAGAACCTTCTCTCCTGCTAATCCCTATTAATGTGTTCCTTACTAGTTACATTTGCCCTCCCCTCCCTACTCCATTTTTATATATATGTGTGGGCAAAATTTAAAGGCAAAACAGGGGGAAAAGAAAAAAGGACAAGGTATTGTGGGACTCCAAAGACTAAAAGATTTACTGTGTGAGCTTTTGTGGATAAAAATCTGCTTCAGACACTTTTCCCCTTTACTTTTGCCAACGAAATATATAAAATAAGCTTTGCAAAGGAAGTCTGCAATTGTGTTCATTTTACATCATTTATACATATAGGTTGTGGAATTCATCTGTTCTTGAAGCAGAGATCAGATTGCTTACCCACCCCTACCTTGCAAAGCTATATTAAGTTAGTATACACAACCCAGCCTACCTCATCTGGGAAAGATAGAAAGCAGAATCTGGGGAAGTAAATGGGGTCTACAACTTAGAATCCCCAGCCCACAAGTCTACTGCTATGCTGACTAGGTGATTCCGGGAATTTTCATCTACAAACTTACTTTTCTGAGCTCCAATTGCACAGGTGTCTGCCTCTTACCCAGAGCAGAGAATAAACACCCTCCATCTTTTGCATAGCACCACTATTTTCTTGATTGCTTCCTCTGTGAGTCATTGTGGCAGCTGCTCTACTGCACATGCTGCAGGATCCATATGCATGCGTGTGCATGCAGTCTAAACAGTACTCATCAGCAGCACAAACAGAGCCCTGCCAGACGTCCCCAACCTGCTCTTACTATGGTAACAGCCCTGCTCTGCTAGCTGGCATCTGGAGCCTGCTGTTTGTTTTTGTCCAGACTCAGAACTCTGCAGTAGATTAAGCAAAATCGCCATGGGAACCCGGCTGGCAAGTCCCCTTCTTCATGGGGTCCAGGATAATAGCTTGAGACCTTTTGTCTGCTGCAGTTGTCAGAATAGGTTGCTCAGACAGCAGAAGAGAGCCTCCTTCTGGCACAGCCCCCCCCAATTTCCGTTTAAGACTCTAACCCTTGGAAATCCAGTCATGGGATGAGCCCAGGGTGTCAGATAGTGATCTAAGATCACTAATTGTGAAAAAGGAAGGAGGGATAATCCTGCTCAAACCATGGCTTGGGCCTCCCATCGCAACCTGAACAGAAGCTTTATCTGCAGAAATCACCAGGTTGGGCTTTTCAGCCCCAGCACTGGCCTAGCCTCTGGATGTCAACCTGGCATAAAAGACAACTACAGAGGCCGGGAGAAAAGTTTGTCAGTCTCAGTCTTGTCGCAATTATTCCTGCAGCAGAAATTATTGTGTGTTGACAATTCCCAGGCATGAGGGTATTCAATCCTTTAAAAGGTGTTTGCCCTTGGCAATGTCTCACACAGAAAGTTCCCAGGTTCAGCTTTTGACAGAAAAGGAAAAGTGGGACTATGATGCCTCTGGTGGACTTGCCCCTTTTATGTAACTCATAAAAGGTTCAGGCACTTTCTCAGGGTTAGCACTTGGCAACTCAACCTGGACCTTAGGGAGAAATTATTGGTTCCTGTCTTCTAGTTAACCGTTGTTTCCCACTTTCTCTCCCGTGAGCTCCCTGGCCCATCTCTTCATTTTATCCTAACAATGAGCCTGTAAACTAAGTGCATCAGAAGCCCCATTCAAGCATTATTTAATCACAGAATAATAATGTTGATTAAATAAACATTATTTAATCACAGAGCAATCAGCAGCCTTTTGGTCTTAACAGCGGGGTGTAAAAATTCCAAACCATGTTCCATGGATGTTTGAGGCTGCAACCTCAAGAGGACTGATGTCACCTCTTACAGACAGGTACCACCAGGTTTGGGACTCTGATCTACAATTTATCTGCACTGCCCATGAAGGGGTTGCGCTCAGCCTGATGAAGAGGAATTTTCTCCATGAAAGCATGCAAATTGTTTGATTTTTTAAAAGTGGTCTAATAGAAGGTATCACCCAGTCTTTCCTTTCTGTAATTTTTGGGACTACATGGCCTTTTCATAGTTCTTTCTGGATTATTTAAGCAGTTATGCATTATGGGTAGAGAGGGGTGCTCTAGCCTGCACCATACATTTATAACTTGTTTTTAGGGTCCCGACACACATGGAGAGCCTCCGTGAACAGCAGAGGTTGTTCTGTTACAGACTCACTGCTTTCCAGGTGGAGAGTAACAAACCAAAAACAGAGAATGTGTTCCCATCTATTTGTGGTAAGTATATCTGTTTAAAGAATGACTGAATCAAGTCTGAGTGATCTAAGATCATCCAGTGAGGTTCATGGTTCTGTGAGGAGCAGAACCCATATTTTTTTAGGTGCCATCCAGGACTTTTGCCACTACACTCTTTCCTCACACCTTTCTTTCAGATTTGTAAACAAGCAGTGATCTGTAAGGATGGCTTGTTTTAACTTTACAATGTATGTGCAGTCCTGCAAAGGCTCGCGTGTCAAATGTTCATGTGGAAGTACAGTATGTTTGCTGGACCTGCCCCACATGCTGACAGCCATGTTGGCTGTGCTTCTGCCAGCTGCACATTTGTTACTGGTCTGGATGGGTTTATGTGTACAGCACAGAAATATATGTACAGGAGGCCCCTTCGTGTGACAGGGAAACCTGGGACACTCAGGATTCTTTACATCTGTAAGTGTGCACAAAATATTTTCACACCGAAGCTGAATTTCTGATCAGCAATGTAGCCAGTGTTGGTGTGCAGGGTGCACCAGCAGCTTCAATCATCCTACCTCATGTGTTTGTGAACACATAAGGGGAGGGCAGAACATGAAACATGCCACTGCCATTAAGGAAAAAACACAAGAAGTAGTAGTTAGTGCTAATAGCTAGTACTAATACGAATTCTATGAACATTTTAATCATTACATGCAGGGAGGTATTATTACTGTATATGTGTGTTCACTGTAGATCTTTCACCCACAGTGCAACAATGTAAACCTTCAAAGTGAGTATGATAAATATCCTAACGCTATACCCTATACAGTATATTAGTCTGATGCCATAAAATCAATAACCAAGAAGCTTTAGCACAGTCTTTGGCACTCACAAGGCTGCTGAAAGGATCTCCCTGTATTCTCATCTCTGGCCATACAGGGTTTTGGCATTATCCAATAAAAGAGAGAGTGCAGCTATTTCATATTTTTATCTAGAACATACATTTTTGTGGAAAGAAAAGAGATGGACGGAAAATGGAAAAAACACAGGGAAGTTACAAGTAAAAGACAGTGACATCCGGACACATCAACCGTGGCTGATTATATGATAAAAGTTCCATATGGAAGCATATGTAGACTTATAATCTCTATTATAAAATGTTTTTGTTATATATTGACATATATTGAGCATTCTTAATACTTTAATCATAATAAGAATCATGTGCTGTCAAATCACTTCTGACTTATGGCAGTGCTTTTCATAGTTTTCTAGGTAGAGAGTACTCAGAAGTGGTTTCCCATTCCTTTCTTCTGGGGGGGGGGGCGCCCTGGGACTGTGCATCTTACCCAAGGCCACTCAGGCTGGCTCTTCTCTCTAGAGGCACAGTGGGGAATTGAACTCCCAGCATCTGGCTCCACAGCCAGACACTTATCCTATCCCATGGAGATAGCCAACTTTTTAATAATTTACCTTTGCATAAATAGGATCTGTTATTTTTCCACTGTTTCTTTACACTGTATAAATAATCCATGCCTTATAGAACTCTCTGTGAGCATGTAACTTGACCACTTACACAGTAACTAAAAGGTGTAGTGTGCATTTAAGATTTTCTTTTTTAAGTTACAAGGGAATATGTGGGGCAGAATCAGATCTACCGTTTAAAACAATCTCTGTTGCTGGCATAGAATAAAAGGCTGTGTGTGTACCCCATTGGGTAAATTTAGAGTTAAAAATGGTCTGGGAAGGAGGTTTAAATAGCATTATTCACAAAAATACTTAGCAAACAAACCATATTACATATTCATATTTCTAATAATACTGTGCAAATATACAAATGTTTGTTTTTCTAAAAGTATTTTGCTGCAGTGTTTTGCTACCTCAAGAAACCCATTTTCCTTCAATGCGTTTTTAACTAGAGGTAGAACTAATTACAGGAATAAATTCCAGCCATAAGACATTTTGTGTGTGTGCATTTAAGAGATGGCACATAGGGCCATTCTTCCTATTCTAAGCAAATTACTCTGGATTTTATTTTATTAAAAACCCTGATAATTGTAAGGGTTATGCCAAAGGCAATTATGTACCAAATGTGAGTGAAATATTTTATTTTATTAGGAAGATTCCTGAGTTTTTAACACATTTGTTTATCTGTTTTTTAAACAGTTTTATTAGTTTTCAAGAAGGGTGAGGGTTGGGGTGTGGGTACAAGGGAATAAGGAAGGAATGGATGTGAGGTTAGGGAGGGAAGGGGTAAAATTCTAGAGAGTAAAAGAGTATTCTTACATCCGGTTACTTAGTTACTGTATGTTAAAAAGGAGATCACATAAGTAAACAATCTAACAGTTTTTCCAGACTATCTATCTTTACAACTCTCTTCATTCCTTTGGACCTCCTCATACTTCTTTTATCTATACTTTTCAGTCCATATTTCGCATCCAATTGTAAACCCGTTCCCATTTTTTAAAGTCCTCTTTGAGATGATCTTTCATGTAATGCTTCTGTTAGTTCATCCGTCTCTGCCACTTCCACTATCTTTTCTATCATTTCCTCCAGAGACAGTACCTCTTCTTTCTTTTAATATTTTCCATCTAGTATCCTCGCTGCCATAAATACATGTATTATCAAATATCTCATTTCTGTATCTACAATTTCAGTTATAATATTCAATAAAAACAAAGCTTTGAGAGACTTATCAGTGCATCACCTGTTGAATTTCTATCTCTTACGTGGCTATTGGAAGTACAGAAGCCTTGTGGCCAAAAGTCAAATCTGGATCTACTGGGAGATCTTTGGGTCATTTGTTGTAGATTCTTTGTAGTTTTTTTAAAGCAACAATTGGATTCCCTGTATACCTTTTAAATTAGGTGATTAAAATGAAATAAAACTTAGTGTGTGAGACCTGACCAGGGCTGTTGTTAATGTAAGATCATTTTGGAAGTCATTAATCCATAAGAGTCACAATAGGTCTGAGCTAACTTGGCAACATATAACAACAAAATTTTATCAGCAGCTTTTTTTGGCAAACAACTTAACTCCTTTCTAGTACTATCAAACAGTTCCTGAGCTGAATTTGCTCCTATGTGTATGCACTTAATTTTAAGTTCCTTAATTCTGTGTAATATTCAAAGTTGTAAGTAGAAACTAAACAGATCCCCAAAAGTTGAGATCTTCCCATGTCTGACATATTAAACCTGTGCGATCAAGATGGTGGGCAGGCTGGACGCAATGGTTGGAACTGGCTATTGTTGGATGGCATAAAGCAGAAGTACATCTACATTACCCAATTATAGCAGTTAGATAACAGTTTAGGTGTCATGTCCCCATCTAACAGAATCCTGAGACTAGTAATTTGGCATGGTGATCTACTTAGAATTCTAGGCTAGCCTAGAGAGTTTACCGGTACCCCAAAAGACAGCACAAGACAAATGTGCCCATGATTTGGTTATCCTTTCCAGAGCGATGCTGACATCGGTCTCAAGTACAGACCAAATATACCTTATAGTTCTGAGGGACAAAAATAAACACTGTTGTTCCAGCCATGTGCATCTGGAGGTGAGTAACTGCTTGTAGCTTCCTGCTATTGCTCACAGAAACAAACAGGGCTGCACGTGGCAATGGAGATGACAAACAACACATGTGGCTTCCCCCAATTGTCAGCCTCCTGAGCAAACAGAACCCTCATACACCTGGCCTGGATGAACCTTAAAAGTTGCAAAAACAATAAATAGTATTATATAGCACCTTAAAGAGGCTAACAAAACCTTTTGAACTACTAGTTTTTCAAGGAATGCAACTAAGGTCAACAAATGCGTGAAATGCTACCTCAGTTGGCAGGCACAAATGCTGGTGGGGGGGGATGGATTAGAGAAAATTGAAATGCACAAAATAGAAACAGTGATGATTACCTTAACAGTCATTCTTAATAAATAGTAGTTGCCTGGTAACACAGACTGATGTTGTCCTCTGTGAACTCTTCTTTATTGTTACAACAGACTGAAGTACAACATTGTACTAGTACTTCTCCACTAACATGATACACATTTCCTCCTCTCCTATGCAGACCTTTCTGCCCCTTGGAAATCAGATCCAGAGCAGATTTTCGCCCTTACGGAGTTGGTGTTTGGGGTAGCCAATGAGCAGTTGTAAGTGTTCACTCCTTCTCCTGATTCTTCTGGCAGAAACATTTCTCCTCAACTGGATAGTAGCACAATTGCCTTTCCAGTACTATCAGAATTCACCGCATTCTGCACAAGAACATTCTGCTCAGAATTGTCTTAAAATCCAAGGTTGAACTGGTGGTTCTCTCTGAGTTAGATAAAGATACCAGGAAAGAAGACTAGAAGCCTGGGATCTTCAATTTCTCTCCCAGAATGTGGGAGTTGGTTTGGCAGAGAAGTTGCTCATAGTGTCTGCACTCATTTCAGCTTTGTCGTTGGTCCACAGGTTGTACGGGTTTTCGTCATCTTTATAAAAAGGCATGATCAGATGTCATAATGGCACAAATGTGATATAGCACCTTAAGAATGATGTTGTTCTCAAAGGATTTTTCAGCCTTCAACTGTTGGTTCTACCAAGGCAGTATCTACAGAGGCTCAAGTTGATTGCCCTTCTTCTTTGCCTTGTAATGCCTATTATTATTCCAGTAATAATCTTCAGCCATGTTTTTTTCCCAGCTTCTTTTTGATAGTTTTCTATTTCCATCTGTTGTAGAGCTTTCAATCACCCCCGTCATTATTTATGTGCCTTTAGCTGAGATTTTGAATTGCGGTGCTGGAGAAAGCTCTTGAGAGTCTCCTGGACTGCAAGGAGAACAAACCTATCAATTCTGCAGGAAATCAACCCTGAGTGCTCACTGGAAAGACAGATCCTGAAGCTGAGGCTCCAGTACTTTGGCCATCTCATGAGAAGAGAAGACTCCTTGGAAAAGACTTTGATGTTGGGAAAGTGTGAGGGCAAGAGGAGAAGGGGACGATAGAGAATGAGATGGTTGGACAATGTCATCGAAGCTACCAGAATGAATTTGACACAACTCTGGGAGGCAGTGGATGATAGGAGAGTCTGGCATGCTCTCGTCCATGGGGTCACAAAGAGTCGGACATCACAAAACAACTAAACAACAACAAGCTGAAGATAGATGACAATTTTAAAGGAATGAGATCTGATTTGACAGATCCTTAGCTTCCCATACACCCATTCACATTTTTGTTGCACTGTTGCCTTTGGTTCAATAGGTTTTTGAGGTGAGGCAAATCTAGAGACAGAAGTGGGATGAAAAATTGTATATGATGTAACATTCCTTTTTTCAAGCTACCTTCAAATAGCAGGAAGATCTCTTGGCTGAATCAAGAGGGTTTTTTTTTAAATCTCTTGGAAATATCTACAGTCTTCCCTGTGTCCTCTCCCCGCCATGTGTGTTTCATGGTATTGGTGATCTGCTCCAGGTTATTTCTCTGCTTCAGATTGCCTCTCTCCAACTACTTTCCCCCTCATTTTTGCTCCAAACATGCCTTTTCTTTACTAACCCATAGTCATCATTCACTAGCACATGTATGTTCCAAAATGCATGAATGAGGACAAATATATATTTGGAACTACTTAGAGATGAAAAGCTGATAGTGATTGGAAGGGGGAGAGTTTTGAAGAGACTGTGTGCCAGATAAGAAAAATACAGCTTATTCTTGACTAGTTCAAATAAATGGATAGAAGCTATTTTCTCCTTTCATTGTCCAATGTAAAAGCCACAGAAATGTACAAAGAACTAAACTGAGTACCTTAAAAAAAGTTACAACCTGTCTTCACCTGTTCTAGGACTGCTCCCGATCAAGACTTCAAGCAGCCTGAGATACAGGTTTCATAGTGTAGGGAGTGAAGGGGAAAAATGACAACTTTGGGTTTTTTTGGTCTTCCCTGCCACTGTATTCTAGAGCAGTGGTCCCCAACCTTGGGCCTCCAGATGTTCTTGGACTTCAACTCCCAGAAATCTTGGCCAGCAGAGGTGGTCGTGAAGGCTTCTGGTAGTTGTAGTCCAACAACATCTGGAGGCCCAAGGTTGGAGACCATTGTTCTAGAGCACTAAAAGGCTTTGATTCCCAACTGGTTGCAAAATAGTCCTTCTAGATTTTGTTAAGAAGCAGAAACAGCACTAGTAGGAGCTGTCATCCTGAAAGACAGGATATAAACTACATTTATGAAAAACACAAATGACACAACAACAGAACCACCTGGATGCCATAAAATACACCACCAATCTGAACAGGGTGGAGGTGGGAGTCTGACTTCAAATTTGTCTGAAATTTCATGTATGTGTGAGTGCAAAGGCCAACCTTAAGAGCCTGCAGTAGAAAGATTGTCTTGGGCTCTGATGAAAGTCTTCTGCCTGAAGATAGAAGTACTGACTCATGGTTTCTATGGAAATGGATTACAATCCACAAAATCCCTCATGAAGTGAATCTGTTAGTCTTCAAGGTGACACCACTCTTTTTAGTGTAATTTTGTTTTTGTCACACCTGTTGAAACAGACTTAACTCCACGATCTCTTTGAAGAAAAACTTAATTCTGAGTCGAAGTTGCACAGTAAATCATTAAAACGAAGTACCAAATAACGTTCTAATGTTTCTGTCACCTTGCAAGCCATCTGAACATTGCTGAGGCAGCTTGGAAGTACCGTATTTTTTGCACCATAAGACGCACTTTCCCCCCACAAAACAGGGGGGGTGGAAAGTCTGTGCGTCTTATGGAGCGAAGAAAACAGATTATAGTTTCCTGTTTTCTTCTCCTAAAAAATTGGTGCGTCTTATGGAAAGGTGCGTCTTATGGAGTTAATTTAACAAAGCAAGCCAAATATCGTCTGATCGATTGTAGCCATTTCAGGCAATTCAGAAGAGTCAGGAAGGGAGTGGGGAATAATCAAATAAAATCCCATTGCTTTCTCAAATATATTGTATATTTATTTACTATAGATGTAAATAGGATTCCCAATATGGTGTAGTGGGTAGTGTGATAGACTTTGGAAAACAGGGTTCAAATCCCCACTTGGCCATGGAAACTCACTGGAGGAGTGGCACTGGTAAAATCATTCCTTAAGTGATGGCTCCCAGCACTGAAAAATGCAGCCTAGAAAAAAGGTTAACGAACTCTACCCAGCCACAAGGACCAGTGATCACTGCACACAAAAGACTAGCTAATAACACTCATAAATCACAGTGACAGATAATCTCCCCCCCTTATCACAACAATACACCCATAACAAAAAAACACCCTGATTACCATAATCACCCAATCTCCTGAAAAGGACAAAAAGCTGATCCTACAGTTACAAATAACTATCCCACACACTACACCACAACACAGACAGAGTTCTACAGCTACAAATACTCAACTATCCCACACACTACACCACAACACAGACAGAGTTCTAACTCCTGTCCTCTGAAGATGCTGGCCACAGAGACTGGCAAAACAGGAGGAAAAACCTCCAGAACACGGCCAAACAGCCCGAAAAACCTACAACAACCATCAGATCTCAGCCATGAAAGCCTTCAAGAATATATTATCTTACTTACCTTGAAAGCCCTATTAGGGTAGCTGTAAGTCAGTTCCAGTGTAATGACACAGGACACACATATAGATGTAAATGCATCCTTGCTTTTCCTTTCTCTTGGCAACCAGCCACCTAGAGTGGTCGTAACTGACCAGATAGGCGGGATATAAACAAACAAACAAACCACCAAATGTAAAATACTGTATGAGTCAAGACCCATTTGTAAACTATTGGGGCCATGTGCTATGTCCCCTTTACCCTGGCTGCTTAGAAGTGCTAATATTATTATTATAACTTTTGATGAGTAAATGGTCATGAAGCGAAAAAGGAATGGAGGAAGGAATAAACTCTAGAATTTTTTCAAAGGAGAACAATGTCACCTATTAGACCAGATGACATACTCTCCTTCCTTTGTAAAGTGAATGAGGTGATAATAGTGCTTTAGCATTTCACTATTATTCATTACATTAGCACAGAAAAAGACTGGAGATGAGGAAAATAGTCAAGTAGAAGCTGAGCATCTCTCTATGTTACTTTGCTGAAGTTCTTTGTTCCTATTAGCACTTAGAAGAGCAACAAACACCTTAAAAGACTGCAGGATCAAGAGCCAGAGCTAAAAGATCCGTTGCTGGAGGTTTTGTTTGTTAAAACCCTGAGGACTGAATCATATTAGTGTTCACATAGTTTATTCAACTTGCCATGACTAACTGTAGTTAAATGATAAGATGGTTGTGCATAGAGCAGTTGGGCTTGTGATCAAGTATTTAATCAATTACCTGTGGTAATTCATGCAGACTTCGTAAGAACACCAACAAGATTCTGGCTAATGTGCTTACAGGTTGCCTTTATGTAGTCAGAAATAGGTAAAGCTGACTGAAATCTAGTAGTAAGTTACAATTAGAGTAGGCCTGTTCAATCAGTGTAGATTTGGTAAGTCAGCTCTGTAAATTTCATTGGCTACTCCATTTGCAGTTTACTACCTACTGGATTTCGGCTACTGAGTTCAACAGAACTTACTTCAAAGTCCTGGGCAATTGTGGAGTTGCAGTCATGACCTCTGAACATAATTCTAAAATTAAATTTGTAGTTTCTTTATCTGGATGTCTGTGCTGATACCTGATGGAATTTTTAACCAGAGTATTATAGAAATAATATCCCTCCTTCTCTCCCTGGGAAGGGGTTTTCCTTAAATTATGTGATGTGGCTATGGGGGCCATCATAATAAGATCCAGTCTTCAGAACTTATCAATAATTATATTCCATTGAGTTGATTCTGACTTAGGGCAATCCCTTCTGAGGTTTTCTAGGTTTATAGTATTCAGATATGGCTTACTAGTCCCTTCTTTGGGGGGGGGGGTTGTTGTTGTGGACTGTGCAACTTGCTCAAGATCAGGGATGTTGGCAAATCTTTGCATCCGAGTCCCAAGTACAAATCTGAGTCTTTGATACCCAGTCCAGAGTCTGAAGCCCCAAGTCCCTATTAAAAAAACCAAGTCAATAGGAATTTTTTAAATTGCTTTCAGTTAGAGATCGGCACGAGCCAGGAAACCAGTATTTGGTAATGGTTCATGGTTTGTGGCTACCCACTAACTGAATCACGAACCAGAGAAACCAACAAACCAGGCTGGTTCATGGTTCATTCTCTGACCCAGTTCAAGGATCCCATTTTGCCAAATCAAAACAAAGCGCTGAACTTTTTTCCACTTGGCCCTTAATTTTGCTTTAGCAAAATAGGGATGGTTGGCCAGCCCCTTCCTGCTGCTCTGTTGCCTCTGCCTATCTGGCCTTTCTCTCGCCACTTCCTCTGCCGCAGGTTGTTGTTAAAATAAGGAGTTATATTAAAATATTCCCTGTGTGAATGGCTGCTGAGTGGGGTTTTTTAAATAGATTGTTGTCCTGCATTTAATGTGTTTGGATGTTGCTTATATTTTTGGTATTGTATTAACAGATACTTTTAGTATTGTATACTCACTGTTACTAACTTACAGTGTTTTAAGTATTTTAACAGTATTTAAGTTAGTAAGCTGTCTTGGGTCCTTTAAAGGTAGGTTAAAATATTTTAAATAAATAAAATAATTAAAATATTAAGTTACCTTTTCTTAAAGTACTGTGGGATTTCTGCAACCACATTCGGTCTTATGTTGCAAATTATGAACTTGCAAATATAGTCCTATGACAAACCAATATTTATTTTCTGTTTTGTGTTTCTAAAGACAAAATTCTGTTCCAACCGTTTGCCAACTCTTGGAACCACAGTGAGCATTTTGCTTCTTGATCACCAGTATAACACAGCCTATTCATAGCTTGGGAAAGTCTGTTTTTTTCCCTTTTTCTTTTAAGAGCTACTTGAATCTCTCGATCAGCATGGCTAGCACATGGGGATGGGGGACCCTGACTTTTTCCCTGAGCTCTTATCCTATTCTGGTAAAGATCCAACTTTAAACTCTTTCCTACATGCTCTATTTCTTAGGATGGCTAATTGCAGTTGCAACTTTGCAAGGTACTTCAGATGGACCAGCTTGACTACATAGTATGTATGATAAGAACCATCACTGCCCAAGTTTGTGTCACCTCTGTAGTCTGCCCGGGTCTCCTTGTGAGTTTAGGAAGCCAGTCTGCATGGGGAAACTAGTATTGTATGTTTCCTGCCTTCAGGAAACATACAGTAGCACAACCAGGGAAAATATTACAGTACTGTTTTTCTTTCTCCAGAAAATGTGTATTCTTGCTTGAACCGTCTGCAGATTCAGTACTGGGTTTTCTCCCTCCAATTTTCCCAAAGCCTCTGAAGAATGTTAATGGAATGGGAGCTATGCAGACGGGCTCACAGATAACATTCTCTTAACTGCTCTGCTCTCCTTGACATGTACACAAGAACCACCCAGCATATGAAATATTATTTGTAGAAAAAAAAATACAGTACTGTAGTATTATTTTTTGTATTTGGACCATGTTTTATACATCCTTCCCTCTGTGCTTTTATAAAGCCTCCTTTATAATTATGAACCCCTCAGAAAACTTGGATGAGAGAACCATGGTTAAAAATTAATTAATTAATTAAATCAGATAGGCAATTTCCCTACACATGAATCAGAGTGTCAGTAGTTACTTACAGGATAGGATAGTTTAGAAAGAACTCTGATCTTCCAAGCAGTTCTACATCCATCTTTTCTTGCACGCAATTGTCTCCTGCCTAGAGATGGGCAGGAACGCAGCTGCTGATCACCCACTCAGACAAGGAGGCATGACAGGCAAACCCATGCTCCTGCCAGGAACTGACAGAGGAGGAGTGCATGCCAGCTGGTGGAGTGGGACATTGGCTGGGGAGGCAGGGGAAGGGAACTGGCTGGGGAGGCAGGGGAAGGGAACTGGCTGGGGAGGCAGGGGAAGGGAACATGCAGCACCTGCAGTGCTGTGCATATGAACTGGCATGAATCTTTGAACCGAGGTTCATGCCCACCTGTACTCCTGCCCAGAAATTACCTACTTTCATTGACTTTCATCTAATAGTGGAACTCAGTTCTATGTAAGGCTGATGACATCATCAGGCATGGTTTTTTTTGGGGGGGGGTTGTTTTTGTTTTGTTTTTTAGAAACCATCACTTGTTAAAAAAAGCTGACAAACCAAGTTTCTCCAGCATTTAAAAGATAATACAATAGGAACTAGGCTAGAGGAAGCACCCTGCATGTGTCCTACAATGGCGAAAGTCTTTAGAAGTGATCGCTATCACCACAAAAAGAGCATTCTGAACTGGAAGGATCCTCTTCCAAGCTAGAGACTTATTGGCTGTTCTTAAGAAGAGATTGCAACAGGAAATATCAATTTAACTCATCTTCAGGCTTCAACTTTGGCATGCTTTAAATATAAATGTGTGCATATATATTTCCCCAGACACATACAGACTCTATGGAATGTCATGCTACAGCCAAAGGCCTATAAGGTACAGCTGAGTTATATAGTGTAATGAGTAACAAATAACAATTTTAAATGTTTTTTAGCCAGGGCTAAACCCACTTCTATGTTTGTGCTGCAAAGAAAACATAAAAATACTAATCCTGATTTGGCCCATGTGCAACTGCTGCCACAGAGATGCTTAGTAAGATTACATATGCACAAGATAAACTCTATTTCAAGGCTCTGGTCCAAAGAGCCTCGTGGCGCAGTGGTTAAAACGCTGTATTGCAGCTAAAACTGTGCTCACGACCTGGGGTTCAAATCCCAGGTAGCCGGCTCAAGGTTGACTCAGCCTTCCATCCTTCCGAGGTCGGTAAAATGAGTACCCAGCTTGCTGGGGGGGCAATGTGTAGCATGTATAATTAAAAAATTGTAAACCGCCCGGAGAGTGCTTGTAGCGCTATGGGGCGGTATATAAGTAAAAAAAAAAAAGGTAGCAAAGTAGATGTTCATATTAACTTCTGAGGGTTTGATTTCTCCATCTTTATGGTGTATAGCAAAAGCAAGAGAAATGCTAAGGAGGGGTGAGAGATCAATAAGGCTGAATAGATACTGAAGAGAACAGTAATAAACTGTGGACTGAAACTTCTTATATGGTGCTACACAAGTAGTCATCAAATATTGGGCCACATTCTTCTCTACAATTGGTTATCCTGTATGTTATCTTAAACTTTGGAAAATTAGAAATAATCTGAATGATAGTGGTTATAAGGGGATAGATTTACAGAGCTCTGTATAGACATATAAAGCGTTCTACTTATGGGAAACATATTAATCCCTTGTTAATAATGCTGTGTTTGTGTGAATGCATGCAACTCACATGGATCTTTTAAGTTATTTAAATAGCAGCCACACAGCTCCTCAGAACCATAGGGATGGGAAATGGGAATTTAACTACATTTCCTTCTGCCATATGCCATAATTTGGAGGGGACTTCACCTATACATAACAAAATTCCTGACAAAAATTACCTCCAAAATAGCTATTTGCTTTCAACTGTATTTTTTTCACTGGTGGGTTAATTAATGGATTCTTCCACTACTTTAATATATTTACATGCTGTTTCTCTCTGTTTAGTCTTGGCTTACATAAATGTGTACATTTCGGAAATATCTGGCCCTGGACACTAGCTGTCACCAGTAGCTGAATGCCATTATAATTAAGTCTGTAATTTCAAGCAACTGTAAATAAATAAATTATTTTTATTTCTTCTCCTACAAACATCTCAGAGAGAGTTACTGTGACTTTCAGTGCCAGTTCATAAGAAAGTGGTGGACTGTCTGGGGAACTTTTAACTAGTCTCCTTTCGGATCTCTGTACTTTTACTGTGTAGCTAAAAGGAATTTTATTAGAAATTCAAAACTCTGCAGCATAAAACCCCATCCAGCCCAGCCAGAGATAGTAACATTTCTAACGATGGGTATCAGATATCCAGCCAGTAGCAATGGGAAATGAGAAGTCTCTGAATGTTGGAGCTACAGCAAGAAGCAACAAAAAAATTAAATTGTTGTGGATCACAGGCTAAATAAGGAGCCAAAAGTGCAATGTGGTTGCAAAAAAGACAAATGCTATTTTATGCTCCATTAACAGAAGTACTATATAGTCTCCAAATCCTGTAAGGTACTAATTGCCTTCAGTTCACCACTAGTTAAGCCTCATCTTGAGTACTGTCTCCAGTTCTGGACTCCTCGCTTTAAGAAGGATGCCAAAGAAGCAAGTTCAGAGGCATATGCTAGACAGCTGGCAGCACAGGTATGCCGGCTTGCAGCATAATTGCCTGCTTATGCTTTACAAATCCACCGAAAACAGAAGCAAAGTGTGGTACCCAGGCCAAAAGGGACAGACCCCCTTCTGGAAAAGATAATGAACACTTGGCACTGATGATTAGAATTCGGAACAGGTGCGGGCAGGATCCTATCACACTGAAATATATATTGTGTTGGCAAAATAAAAGGAGAAAAATGGGAGGGGGAAACAAAGACGAAATATTATTGACTTTAACAAAACTGTTTCAGTGTGAGCATTTGTGGATCAAAATCTCAGGAAATTGATATTTATCCATGAAAGATCACACTGAAACCAGTTTCTTAGACACTAAAGTGCCACAGTATTTTTTTCCTTGCTTTCCTCCCTCTTTTTTTGTCTTTAATTTTGCCAACAAGTTGAGAAAGACTAACATAGCTACTTCTTTGGAAACTGAAATATAAATAGTATGGTTAAATTAAAAAACAAAAACCCTTAGCCAGCCAAAGAGTTGGTCTATCTATTCCCCAGTACTGGTGGTCAAGGTATTCAGTCTCTTTTCAAGAATGTAGAGTTGCCTAAATATTCAGCAAGGCTTCCTCTTGAGAAGGCTGGATTTCTCTTTTGTTTGAGCTTTAGTAGTAATGCTCATCTGCCTTTCATCCTAAGTCGTCACAGCTTTTAAACACATACAAATGCATACAAGCATGCACACCTTTGTATACTAGCTTTCATCCTTAGCCAGGATTTGGAAAAAGTTTGTTTTTTCTGAATTGCAGTCTCCAGATACTCCAGCCGGCATATCTGTTTATACAATGACTATGCTGGCTGGGAGATTCTAGGACTTTAAAAAGCAATTTTCCCAAACTTTGCCTCTTGCCTTTCAGTATTTCCCCCACCACCTTGCATTTGGCTTCCCATTTCCTTCTTTCTGGGCTGCCAGAACATTAAGTAGTGGCTGATTTTCCAAGATTGCCGTAGGATGTACGTGGAGTCCAGGGCATTATTGGAAATAAAGATGTTGCTGGATTTATATTTGTTCATTTGTATGCCTGCACTGAGCAGGGCGTTGGACTTGATGGCCTTATAGGCCTCTTCCGATGTATTCTATGAACCTAGTGGGCACCACACAGGGTCTTTGTGGGCACCTCATTGGGGAAATGTCTGGCTCAGAAGAGAGCCAAGGAGACCTGAAGGGATAGTAAAACAGACAGAGAGGGATGGTGATAGGTCAAATGAAGCGGACCACGACCCCAAGAGATGCCCTGATAAAGCATCAGTAGAGCCTGTTTTTGTCACTTTCAGACCTAGGGGAATGGACCATGGATCCAATGTACAGATGTACCAGCATATTGGCTGTATCAACACACCATTACAACCACATGATTCTTTGTGCCATTTCTCAAATGACTGCATATATAAGTCTTTAAAATGGCGTTGCCAAGACCATTTCACACATTTAAACATTCCCAGAGACTAAATGCTTGCTGCCATGTAGGAATAAATACCCCCTTCCATGAATGAGGGTGCCACCACACTGGCCCTTTTAGAGCAGGCTGGTGTGGTCTAAAGAGGGTCACTTGAGGTCAGGGAAAGGATCAATATGCCATATGCTGCAATCCTTGCATCCAAATCTCATGCTGAAACTGAAGTGACTCATTTTCTGTATTGTGAAGTGGCTTAAGGATATCGGCAAATATGTGGAGGGGCAAGGGAAGTGAAATTATTACTTGTTACCTCTGCTAGACCACTGCTGGTGTACTGAATCATTTAGATAAAATAGTGCCAATTGAGAAAGTTGTCACAGCTGTGGTTTCGATCAGCACTTCACACAAATGTAAATATTTTGGTTAATTTAATGTAATAGATTTGTATATAAGTGATGATCTAGAGAAACAAATACACTTTATAAAAATACATGGGTCTGAATATCATGGTTTTAGTTATACACATTTTTTTCAATGAATGAATGAATGAATGAACATTGTGCTCCTGGAGACCCAGAACCCATGGGTTCAACACTGAAGGCATCAAAGTAGTCTACAAGCCCCCAGACATAACATCTCTAATTCAGCCTCTAGTTCAAGGGGTCATAAGGACCTTTAAGGCTCATTACACATGGTACTGTATGGAAAGGATTGTCAATGTGATGGAAGAAAACCCAATAGAGAGAACTGTTCTCTCTCTCTCTCTCTCTCTCTCTCTCTCTCTCTCTCTCTCTCTCTCTGTGTGTGTGTGTGTGTGTGTGTGTGTGTGTGTGTGTGTGTGTGTGTGTGTGAGAGAGAGAGAGAGAGAGAGAGAGAGAGAGAGAGAGAGAGAGAGAGAGAGAGAGAATCAACTGTTTATATTTTGTAGTTACATTTTTGGGAGCGTAAGAGCTATACAAGGATTCTGAATTACATGGTGGTCTGACACCCCTAACCCCAATGTTGCTGAAGGGGAAAGCGTAAAAATAACAACAATAATTTCATACAAAGCAGGGGAAATGCTCAATTTGCCACATATCGTGAAGTAGCTCCTTTACTAAGCCATTTTATGACACTGGGAGGAGCCTTGATAGCTTTGACAGCTGCAAAGCTCAATATTGTTCTTTTCACAATGATTTATTGTGCTGGGAACAGACCAAAACTAGAGTGCACCAACCCACACCAAAAAAATAAAATCCCCTGACAAGGTACAGGTAGGGGTTCTTTGCAGGCAAATTGGTCCTCTCTAGCAATTGTGGTGTCATGTGATGGCTGGAAAAAAGGGCAAACCAATCTGGTCCTGCAGGACAAACGCCCATCTGATTGAGCCCCTGGACTATGTAAACCACACAGTGTAACAATTGCACAAACAGGCATCAAGCTGCTTGTTTACACACAGAAGCTCCAAGTGGCTTCAGCTTTCTGTAGAAGATGCACAAAGTGAGAGACCCCCAGTCACAATCTGGACAGAGGTTTCATCTGTTTCTCTCTACAAGAGGGACAGCAACTTGGCAAGACGGGGACAACTTTGGCAATGTTTGGGGCCAATTGCATCCCTGTGGACTCTGTCATAAACTACATCCCCTCCAAAATTTAATTTTAAAACTTTAAAAAACAAAAACAGGAGTGATCAAAAATTTACTTTAGTTTTGAAAAAGCTCTTTAAAATTAAAGCAGGACTGCACGCCTTGCTTTAGAGGAGAATCAATGCAACAATTCTCTTTTCATACTTACCCTCATGGAAAACAAGTCCTGGAGAATCAAGCAGGCAAAATAACTTAACTCTGTACCTTTTTTGAGTACCATCTAAGTGTGTCATCATAACCCCTTCATGGATTGCTGCCTTGTCGTGGCGAAGGGGCTTGAGTAACTCAGAAAAGCTATGGGCTATGCCGTGCAGGGACACCCAAGACGGACAGGACATAGTGGAGAGTTCCGACTAAACGCAATCCACCTGGAGTAGGGACTGCCAATGCCACTCCAGTATCTTTGCCAAGAATGCCCCATGATCAGAAACAAAAGGCTAAAAGATATGACGCTGGAAGATGGGACCCTCAGGTCGGAAGGCGTCCAACATGCTACTGAGGAAGAGCGGAGGACAAGTACAAGTAGCTCCAGAGCTAATGAAGTGGTTGGGCCAAAGCCGAAAGGACGCTCAGCTGTGGACGTGCCTGGAAGTGAAAGGAAAATCCAATGCTGCAAAGAAAAATACTGCATAGGAACCTGGAATGTAAGATCTATAAACATTGGGAAGCTGGAGGTGGTCAAACAGGAGATGGCAAGAATAAACATCGACATCCTGGGCATCAGTGAACTAAAATGGACAGGAATGGGGGAATTCAGCTCAGATGATTATCATATCTACTATTGTGGACAAGAATCCCGTAGAAGGAATGGAGTAGCCCTCATAGTCAACAAAAGAGTGGGAAAAGCTGTAATGGGATACAATCTCAAAAATGATAGAATGATGTCAATACGAATCCAAGGCAGACCATTCAACATCACAATAATCCAAGTTTATGCACCAACCAGCATTGCTGAGGAGACTGAAATTGAACAATTCTATGAAGATTTACAACACCTTCTAGAACTGACACCAAAGAAAGATGTTCTTCTCATTCTAGGGGACTGGAATGCTAAAGTAGGGAGCCAAGAGATAAAGGGTATAACAGGGAAGTTTGGCCTTGGAGTTCAGAACGAAGCAGGACAAAGGCTAATAGAGTTTTGTCAAGAGAATAAGCTGGTCATCACAAACACTCTTTTCCAACAACACAAGAGGCGACTCTATACATGGAAATCACCAGATGGGCAATATCGAAATCAGATTGATTATATTCTCTGCAGCCAAAGATGGAGAAGCTCTATACAGTCAGCAAAAACAAGACCTGGAGCTGACTGCGGCTCTGATCATCAGCTTCTCATAGCAAAATTCAAGCTTAGACTGAAGAGAGTAGGAAAAACCACTGGGCCACTCAGGTATAATCTAAACCAAATCCCCTATGAGTACACAATGGAAGTAAAGAACAGATTTAAGGAACTAGATTTGGTGGACAGAGTGCCTGAAGAACTTTGGATAGAGGCTCGTAACATTGTCCAGGAAGCAGCAACAAAAACCATCCCAAAGAAAAGGAAATGCAAGAAAGCAAAATGGCTGTCCAACGAGGCCTTAGAAATAGCAGAGAGGAGAAGGGAAGCAAAATGCAAGGGAGATAGGGAAAGTTACAGAAAATTGAATGCAGACTTCCAAAGAATAGCAAGGAGAGACAAGAGGGCCTTCTTAAATGAACAATGCAAAGAAATAGAGGAAAATAACAGAAAAGGAAAAACCAGAGATCTGTTCAGGAAAATTGGAGATATTAGAGGAACATTTCGCGCAAAGATGGACATGATAAAGGACAAAAATGGGAGGGACCTAACAGAAGCAGAAGACATCAAGAAGAGGTGGCAAGAATACACAGAGGAATTATATCAGAAAGATGTGGATATCCCGGACAACCCAGACAATGTAGTTGCTGACCTTGAGCCAGACATCCTGGAGAGTGAAGTCAAGTGGGCCTTAGAAAGCCTGGCTAACAACAAGGCCAGTGGAGGTGATGGCATTCCAGTTGAACTATTTAAAATCTTGAAAGATGATGCTGTTAAGGTGCTACATTCAATATGCCAGCAAGTTTGGAAAACCCAACAGTGGCCAGAGGATTGGAAAAGATCAGTCTACATCCCAATCCCAAAGAAAGGCACTGCCAAAGAATGCTCCAACTACCGCACAATTGCACTCATTTCACACGCTAGCAAGGTTATGCTCAAAATCCTCCAAGGTAGGCTTCAGCAGTATGTGGACCGAGAACTCCCAGAAGTACAAGCTGGATTCCGAAGAGGCAGAGGCACTCGAGACCAAATTGCTAACTTGCGCTGGATTATGGAGAAAGCCAGAGAGTTCCAGAAAAACATCTACTTCTGCTTCATTGACTATGCAAAAGCCTTTGACTGTGTGGACCACAACAAACTATGGCAAGTTCTTAAAGAAATGGGAGTGCCTGACCACCTTATCTATCTACTGAGAAACCTATATGTGGGACAGGAAGCAACAGTTAGAACTGGATATGGAACAACTGATTGGTTCAAAATTGGGAAAGGAGTACGACAAGGCTGTATATTGTCTCCCAGTTTATTCAACTTATATGCAGAATACATCATGCGGAAGGCTGGACTGGAGGAATCCCAAGCCGGAATTAAGATTGCCGGAAGAAATATCAACAACCTCCGATATGCAGATGACACCACTCTGATGGCAGAAAGTGAGGAGGAATTAAAGAACCTTGTAATGAGGGTGAAAGAAGAGAGTGCAAAAAATGGTCTGAAACTCAACATCAAAAAAACTAAGATCATGGCCACTGGTCCCATCACCTCCTGGGAAATAGAAGGGGAAGATATGGAGGCAGTGACAGATTTTATTTTCCTGGGCTCAATGATCACTGCAGATGGAGATAGCAGCCACGAAATTAAAAGATGCCTGCTTCTTGGGAGGAAAGCGATGACAAATCTTGACAGCATGTTAAAAAGCAGAGACATCACCTTGCCAACGAAAGTCCGAATAGTCAAAGCTATGGTTTTTCCTGTCGTGATGTATGGAAGTGAGAGCTGGACCATAAAGAAAGCAGACCGCCGACGAATTGATGCCTTTGAATTGTGGTGCTGGAGGAGACTCTTGAGAATCCCCTGGGCTGCAAGGAGAACAAACCTATCAATTCTAAAGGAAATCAACCCTGAGTGCTCACTGGAAGGACAGATCCTGAAGCTGAGGCTCCAGTACTTTGGCCATCTAATGAGAAGAAAAGACTCCCTGGAAAAGACCCTGATGTTGGGAAAGTGTGATGGCAAGAGGAGAAGGGGACGACCAAGGATGAGATGGCTGGACAGTGTCTGCGAAGCAACCAACATGAATTTGACCCAACTCCGGAAGGCAGTAGAAGATAGGAGGGCCTGGCGTGCTCTGGTCCATGGGGTCACGAAGAGTCGGACACGACTAAACGACTAAACGAAACGTGTCATCATAAAATCACAGAACTGGAGAGCTAGGAGAGACCTCAAGGGTCATCTAACCCCAAGCAAATCCTTTTTATGATGGGCCACCAACTCTGAAATACCCTCCCTTGACTGCCGCCACCACCAGGCCCATGGCCAGAAAATTGAGTTGGGAATGGCCTAAAAATAAAGAGGACGGTCAGCAGAGTTAAGTGAATTACTGTATTTATTTATTTAAAATATTTTTACCCCATGTTTCTCCTCAGAAAGTACCCAAGACAGCTTACATAATCAAAAGACAGTACTGTATATAAAGCTAACAACAGTAAATATACAATGCTAAAAGGATAAAAGAAAGATCACAGTAAAAATGGTAAACCAAAGCAACACCAAAACACAACCAAAGCCGCAAAGTACAGCAATCCATTTAACAAACCTCACTCAAGCGGCCAGTCACTAAAAGGGAAAGGTTGCCTGAAGAGAAAGGTCTTCATAGTAGACAAGGAACAATACTTGTTAATACAAGTATTAGACTTCATCACTTCCACTAGAAAATAAATATTACCGCAGAGATAGACGAAGAGCCGCCTGGCAAGATCAGCCTGCCCTGCCCTGGGGGGTTCAGGATGCCCTGCCTGCCTGTGATGCCCTTACTTCCCTCGTGTGGCTTCTTTTCCCCTCTGGCTATAGATCTGGTCAACATTTGGCTCTTTTCAGTAACCTGTCAAGTCATTTTTATTTGCCCATGCTTCATTTCAAACTATAATTGCTTCTGTTCCACTTGGTACTGCTACAGCCATTGTTGTTTAATTGTTTCTGTTCTAGGAGGAATAATAATAATAATTTACTGTCACAAGCATGATTAGGGGCCTGGAAACCAAGCCCTTGGAGGAAAGACTGAAAGAACTGGGCATGTACAGCCTGGAGTAAAGAAGACTTAGGGGAGATAGGATAGCATTTTCCACATACCTGAAAGAGGAGGAGCAGGATCTCTTATTGGTCAACCCAAAGTGCAGGATATCTAACAATGGGCTCAAGTTACAGGAAGCCAGATTTTGGTTGAATATTTGGGGGGGGGGGCAACTTCTAACTGTTAGAGCAGTACAACAGTGGAATCAACTACCTCGGGAGGTGGCGAGTGGGCCATCTTAGACAACCGCCTGACCGATAATTCTTTGATTTGTATTCCTGCACTGAGCAGGGGTTTGAACTCTATGGCCTTATAAGCCCCTTCCAACTTCATTATTATATGATTCCCATAATCATCTTATGCCACTTTGGAACGTCTCACGATGAAGGATGGGTTAGGATTTTTTCCAAATCAGTTGATGAATAAAAAGTTACCCAGAGAGACTGAATGAAAGCTTGTAAGCATTCCACAGAAACTTAGGTGATCTTTTGCAGATTTGGAAAGCGAAGCAGGGTCAGGCCCAGTTGCTACCTGGATGGCAGACCACCCACCACCGTCAGTGACCTCCAGTTAAAGCTGCGGGGGGGGGGGGCGGCGGCGGAGGGGAGGGACTGGCTTCTGGTAACCCTGAAGAGCCACTGCTGCCGGCCAAGGGGGACCGGACGGGGCTAGGTCGACCCCAGGCTCGACTTCGCGTGAGGCAGCTTTCATCAACCGGGCTCGCCGTCCCGCCCTGTTACTTCTTCACCCCACTGGAGCGGGCAAGACCAGCCTGGGCGCCGAGAGAGAGGGACAGGCGTGTCGGGGAGCGTGTTGGGGCTTAAGGCAGGCGCCGACGACCCCGGGGAGGTTACCAGGCGGCGGTCACGGAGGGCTTTGCCGCCGCGCAGGAGCCCCGCGGCCCCATCGTGGCGACAGGGACCCGTCTAGACACGCCCGGCTCCCGGGACCGCCCTCCTCGAGTCCCCGGCAGAGACCCCGGAGCAGCGCCGCGGGGGAGCGAGGGCGGGCGCCCGAGAGGGACGTGGGAGGAGCCGGGGAGGCGGGCGGCGGCGGCAGCCTTTGGCCCCGGGGCCGCAGGAGGTGCTGCCGGCAGTCTCGCTCCATCAGCCTCGGGCGGAGGAGGAGCGGGACCGGAGGCGCCCTGGCACCGAGCCCGAGGTCTCCCTCCTCCTCCTCCTCCTCCTGGCGCAGCTGCTGGCACCCGGGAAGAGTGGGAGGGGCGGCCGCTTCCCCTGGCGCCCGCCAGGCTCCTGTCGGAAGCCACATGTGGGATCCGGGAGACGCGACGCCGCGGCTTTCCCTCGGGCTATTCTGAAAGCGCCGCGCTCTCTCCCCTTGCCCGAACCTCTGGCTGGCTCGCCCGCCCGCCCGCTCGCTCCCTGGACGGCGGAGGCGGCTGGTGGCGCCCGCGCGATGCAACTCCTCCGGGGCTTCCTGATGGCTCTTGCCCTGCGGACGGCGGGCGCGCAGGTGAGAGGGGGAAGCTTCCGATCTCGTCCCGTCAGCCACAGCCCGCATCCCGGACAGGTTGGCTCGAGGAGGATTTCTGGACAAGAGCCATCCTCGCCCCGTAGGAAGATGCCCGAGTCCGCTAGGCTCGCTTGCCACGCTGCTGGGCGTGTGGGACCCCCTCTCCCAACGGCAGCCCTTAGGAGTAGCAGAGCTGGCTGTCCCGTGATTAAAAGTGCGAGGCACCGTCAGCTGCGCCACAGTAGAACGAAGATACGCGATTGTCTCCTGCCCTCACAGTTATTTGATGTTTAATTTTAAAATTAGCAGTGCCACAACTGCTTTCAAGGGGTAGGTTGTGATCTGGAAAACTTTTAATTCGCAGTCTCTGTCGACAGCGTGGCTTGATCATGTGGCGAAGGAAACTCTGTACCTGCTCAGAGGCACTGTTGTTATCCTCTATATTCTATAGCAGAGCCTTGGCGAGGGAGGGAAGTTTACACAGCTTAGATGAACGTCTTCATCTGGTGGAGTGTTCGTGTGGGCAGGGTGGGAGGGAAGGAAATTTCAGATCAGAAGAGAATCTTTCCACAACCTGGTACGGAAAGGTTTGATTGCAATTCACATCATCCCCCGCCAGTTGAGGGTGATGGTTGTAGCAGACCAACAGAGAATGAGGCTGAATGTAAAAACCACTTGGAAGGGGTGTGTGGGTATTCCTGGCAGGCTTTTCAGGAGTGATTTATGGTAAATGGTGCGAATTATGTTAGTCCAGCCATAATATAAAGGAAAAGAGTTAGGGTTAGGTTTTCCTAACGCCTTTTAATTGCCATGATGCTGTTGCCCACCCTTTCTTAGAGGTGACACTAAAATTCCAGCCAGCAACAGATTACAGAACCAGATGAATCTGGAACATAAATGTCTTCTTGTGTATGTTTTGTGAGGAGCATCTGCAAAAGATTTGAATGTTGCTGCTAGAGTACTGTGCTCTCTCTCTGTGCCTGCCTTCCTCCTGTCAACGCTTCCTTCTTTTTAACTCCTGTTCCAAGTTTATTTATTTATTTACTCAGTTAATATCCTGCTTTTTCTCCCAAAAAGGGACATACAGGCAGTTTACAATGAAACAGCAACAACAAATCAAACACAGAGTGGATGAACACCTTTAAAACACCTTTAAAAACTACACTGATGAAAGAAAACAGAGCGCGCACATGCCCAGTTCAAAGCCCAGTTTGCGGCAGCAAGGCCAGTTACCAAAAACTTGTCTGAATTTTAAAAAGGAAAAAAAAAGGTCTTTTCCTCCTAGTGGAATGACAATAGGGACGCAGCTAACCTGGGAAGAAAGCCACCAAGAAAGTTGCTGTACCCAGATGAGATTTTTAATAGGATGCCAGAAAAAAAAAAAAAAACAGATACGCTCACTGAGGTCAAGAACACTCAGACTGGAAGCACCTGAAGAGGTTCTCTGGAGTTATTAAGTGGAAAGGAATGCAGGTGGAAGCTGCTCGGCTCAGGTTGAATCTCCTCAGTGCCAAGCAGCTGACATCTTCTGGCACAAGCAAGGAGAGAAGCCTTTGGCTTATGCTTTGCCACCAAAAGCAAGTGCTGGAAGTTTCAAGACAATTTTCTTAATTACCCCACCCCACCCCCCCAGTCAGCAAAAACCAAAACCAAAGTTTTTTGGCACATTAAAAAAAAAACAACAATTTCAATGAATGGATTTATTTCATTGATTCCCACAATGTCATTGATGTCCTTTGGTCATGTCCTCCACATGGTTTTGATTTTGGGGACCAAGGAGCTATCACTTCAGCCTTTCTTGCACTGGCCTTTTACTACTTCTCAGAATGAATCTCCCACACTTCAGGCTTTCCCCTGCCCACTGTGGGAATATCCATGCCCATGGGCAGTGCCTAGTTAGAAACATGGGAAGCTGCCTTCTGGCTTTGTTCTGCCCTTAGATGTTATTCCAGCTGCCCGTAATCTCCCACCCTCCAGATTCAGTAGATTGCAAACCCCATCATCTTCAACCTGCATCACACTGGCTATGGCTATTGGACTTGCAGACTGCCACCATCTGAAAGGTAGTGGGGTGGGGGGGTGCATCACCTCCTACATGAAAGGGACCCTTAATATGTAGCTTGTATGTAGCACACAGGATGTGCCCCCCAGAACTCCTCCAGCATCCCCATTTTTAACATTAAAAGGACCCCTGAGAGTCAGTGTGACTGAATCAGACAAGGTCTTATCCTTGCCAAAAGAATTCAGGGCTGGAAAGATAAACATACACCACCCATCATTCAAGGATCAGAAGATCTGACTACTCTTAGTACACATAAACATCTATTCTATGGATGCCTTCTCCAAATGAAATCTTTTTTGGTCAGCTTACACTAATGTATATGTCCAGCCCATTATTAGGTTTGGCTATCTCCCTCCTTTTTTCCTTTCCTTTTCTTCTTCACCTTCTTCTCTCATTTGGTCTGCAATATATTTTTAAGAACCTCAAAGGACCTGTGGGCTCTTTGGGGGCCCAGGAGGCCATTTTGCCACATTCCCCACACTAGTCCATGTCAGACCTGTATTTTTTTTTTAATTTTCTCAAGTTGGAATAGTTATTTTGTTGGACTACAACTCCCATCTCTCCTGCTGGCTGGGGAATTGTAATCTGCAAAAGTAGCCTGCCCAAGATCCTCCTTTTTTGTAGCCCTGACCTAACTTTTGCCATGCATTTAAGGGGCCCTTGCTTCTTGGTTTGACATACGTTTGGATTGTGGTTGTTGGGACCCACCTTAGGTTTGGCTGCAAACCAGTAGCAAGACTTCATGGATGTGATCAGCATTTGATGACCAGACACTAAGATGCTGATGTTAGTCACATCTAATAAGTAAGAATGTTCTGCCTTGCTTCAGGCTAATTTTTTCTAAATGGCAAGCTGCCAAACCTTGAGGATATTCATTAGCAGAGAAGATGTAAATAAAGAGTGCCTAGATCAGTTGAAGTAAACAAATTAATACTTTGTGAACAAATAGTGCCCTGGGCAGCAAATGTTTTAAATCCCAAAACTTCTGCAAGAGGCTTTTTCTTTTTCCATTCACCAAAAACTTCATCTGAAATAATGCCTGTTTTGAAATGTGTACTGTGGAAGAAAAGTAACCAGCATCATTTTCTCCGTTGTTGGGGGAATGTCAGTGGAGCAAGAGGGCTTGGGACCCTGGTTATCCAAGGCTCCCCCAAACAAGTCTCTTCCCCCCCCCCCAGCAAAACACTTAACTTGTGGGACATTTTGCTAGCACAACTTTCCATCAGGATTCTGCAGGTAGCTGTTATGCATTTAAGTGCTGGTCTACTAGGATGGCCTTTTGCAACACCTGGCATCTATTGAAGGCCAGCTGGTGGGTTGCAAGGATACATACAGCTTTAATAAATAGGTCAGTAGTTCCCAATCTTTTTCAAATTGTGACCCCCTTTTATAGCCTGTGACCCCCTCCACCACATCTGCATAAATAGGCCACCGTTGTTATTCCCCAACATGGTGGCACAGTTGATTCCGTGTGTCCTCCTGCCGTTTCTTCCATAGCAGACATTTTTCTACTGCCACCATTTCAAAACTGGGGAGGGAAGGGGCTGGGGGAGGTTAAAAGTAGGAAGAAGAGAAGGCAAAGGATTCTAAAGATAGGCCAGGGGGCAGAAGGACATTGCGATACCCAGAGAGGAGGCCAAAACCTTCACCCAGAGAGGACCCTTCTCAGAAACTGGCATGAATCTTTCCTTGCACTCACTGCAGAAGAAGCAGGCCATTTGTTTTTGTGTCTTCTTCCTGGGGATTTGTTGTGTGTATGGATCCCTCCCTTCCTCCTCTTCTTTAGGCTCATCAGAAGTGATGCATCATAGTTAAAATCTCTTTCTAGTAGAAGCAGCAGCAATTATATATTTATGCTGACATTTCTTTTTTTGTTAAAAAAAAAAAACAGTCCTGGTCATCCCTTCTCAGAAAACGATATGTTTTTTCTGCTCTAAAGGGCCTGCTTCTCATACATACATCTACATGCTAACTTTAAGATCCTGCTCTGAAAGTTCAAGGAAGAAATTATTTGACAAGGGATACAACACATATAAAGAGACCTGTATCCCCAGGAAACACATTGGGTCACAATCCCCCCCAAGTTGGGAAACACTAAAATATCTTATTCAGCTGAAGCACACAAGGTGGGTGGATGAATGAATAAAAACTCAGATGACTGAAACTGTTCTTCAAATGAGACTGAAGCCCTAAAATTGGAATGAAACAAGAATTTATTTCATTGACTCGTCCATCCACCCCTTTCTGTTTTTTTAGCACTGCTCTGAATGTGTTTGTTCTTCCCCATCGGATGATGATGACTGTGCTGATACCTGCTCTTGTGTTATCTCTACTGCAGAAGAGTACATGTAGTCTCTCCTCTCATATTAGATGATGGAAAGTTTACAAGAAGTTGCCTTGCAATGGTTGAAATCTAGTAGTAGTAAGTGACAATTAGAGTAGGCCTAATGGAACTGATAGAGATGTTGAGTTATCAAATCCTCATTGGTTCAATGGGTCTACTCTAGTTGTGATTTCATATTAGATTTCAGCCACTGGGTCAGACATTTTAGACCAATGTGTCTCCAAGTCTCTGACTGATAGCATCTCTGCAGGGGCGCAAGCAGAGATCTTTCTCATCACATGCTACCTGATCTGTTTACCTAAAGATGCCAAGGTTCAGGATCTTCTGCTGCAAAACTCTTGTTTTTGGCATCGTTTAACCTAGCACTCCTTCATATGTACATCTATTCCTCCTCTGTGAGGCTTTGAACATCTTTGTCAAAAGGCAAGTGGTTTTGGTTTGTGGGTCAGAATATTGCACTAGGGTTCAGGAGCACCAGCTTCAAATCCCCACTTGGCTAAGAAATTCTTGGGATGCTTTTGGACCAGTCATGCCCTCTGAGTGGGCGACTATGTTGACCATCCACTCCACAATTTATGTCAAATGAGGCACTGATGAACTTGAGTTGAAATCTGGTGACTACATGACATAAAGCTGAATTTAGGGAATAGTCTTTTTTGAGCTTTTTTTGTTCAGACAGCAGGAATGGTTTAAATTTGTTCTGATCTATTTGACATCTCTTTTTTCCATGTTCTGTCAGTGCAATCGCCTGATCTTAATCAAAAGGGTGTACATGTGGGTGCCAGTTCTCTCCAACTGAGCACCCTTTGTCTCTAAACTGTTTCCTTTTTTAAAAAAGTAGGTTCAGCTCAGTGCTGGAACAGATTTTCATGAGTTGCTTTGAAGAGCAATAAAAGAGAAGGAGGTGGACACAAGGGTGAAGTAATGGGCATCTAATACACTAAATGCCGCATCTAAAAACATCTAATACACTAGATGCTACAGTGCATGAAAGAGGGATTTGTTCGAGGTGTAATTCTCCATGTGAAAAAGCAATGTAAAATACTGGCAGGTGGCACTATACTGAGGAACCACATTGTGCACATAGAAGTAGAACATAATAGTTTCCCATCTTTCTTTTTAACTGCAAGTTATTGATAATCACTATAATCCTATAATGCCCAGTGTGGTGTCAGATCAGAGAGTCTGATCCCTGAACATCATCTTCAGAGCCCTATAGAACTTTATAGACCTCTAGGGAAAAATCAGAACCCTGTGTTTTGTCAGACCTGGCATTGATCCCAGTTAAAAAAACTGCAGGGACAAATGCTTACAAATATACATGGAAACTAAACTTTAGTTGCAGGCAAATACTTAAGTCAGACTTCAATCCAAAATAAAATAGTATAAAAAGTACAAGAAAATACTGAAAAGGATGTTACATTCCAAAAATGCAGTAGCTTATTGCCCAGAGAGGCAGAATAAAAAAGCAGAGAGTAAATACCTAAAATACGTAATTTCTTAAAAGTGGTGGTAGTAGTAGGCATCCTTCAGTCTCGAAAGACTATGGTATCGTGCTCTGTATGGAGGACTTGGAACAGCGTCTAGTGTGGCTGAGGAGGCCAATTCGAGAGTGACAATCCCTTCCACACTGGAGACAAATCCAATCTGTCCCCTGTCCAGCTCCCTGGTTTTGCTTCCTTTGTGACTTCCTCTTTGCCTCAGCCTGCTGGACAAGGGTCTCTTCAAATTGGGAGAGGCCGTGATGCACTGCCTGCCTCCAGGCTGAACGATCAGATGTCAGAGTTTCCCATCTGTTGAGGTCTATTCCTAAGGCCTTCAGATCCCGCTTGCAGATATCCTTGTATCGCAGCTGTGGTCTCCCTCTGGGGCGATTTCCCTGCACTAATTCTCCATATAGGAGATCCTTTGGAATCCGACCATCAGCCATTCTCACAACGTGCCCAAGCCAGCGTAGACGTCGCTGTTTCAGTAATGTATGCATGCTGAAAATTCCAGCTCGTTCTAGGACTACTCTATTTGGAACTCTGTCCTGCCAGGTGATACCAAAAATCCGTCGTAGGCAACGCATATGGAAGGTGTTCAGCTTCCTCTCCTGCCGGGCACAAAGGGTCCAGGACTCGCTGCAGTACAGGAGTGTGCTCAGGACACAGGCTCTATAGACCTGGATCTTGGTATGTGTTGTCAGTTTCTTATTGAGCCATACTCTCTTTGTGAGTCTAGAGAACATGGTGGCTGCTTTCCCAATGCGTTTATCCAGCTCGACATCTAGAGAGAGGGTGTCAGAGATGGTTGAGCCAAGGTACACAAAGTCATGAACAACCTCCAATTCTTGTGTGGAGATGGTAATAGAGGGAGGTGAGTCCACACCCTGGCCCATGACTTGTGTTTTCTTCAGGCTGATTGTTAGTCCAAAGTCTTGGCAGGCCTTGCTGAAACGGTTCATGAGTTGTTGGAGGTCTTCAGCAGAGTGGGCAACAATGGCTGCATCATCTGCAAAGAGGAAGTCCCTCATGCATTTCAGCTGGACTTTGGTCTTTGCTCTCAATCTAGAGAGATTAAAGAGCTTTCCATCTGATCTAGTCCGGAGATAGACACCTTCTGTTGCAGTTCCAAAGGCATGCTTCAGCATGACAGCAAAAAAGATCCCAAAAAGTGTTGGTGCGAGGACACAGCCCTGTTTCACTCCGCTTCGGATGTCAAAGGGATCTGATGTTGAGCCGTCAAAAACTACAGTGCCTTTCATTCCATCGTGGAAGGACCTGATGATGTTAAGGAGACGAGGTGGACATCCAATCTTGGGAAGTATTTTAAAAAGGCCATCCCTGCTAACCAAGTCAAATGCTTTTGTAAGGTCTATGAAGGCCACTAAGAGTGGCTGTTGTTGTTCCCTGCATTTCTCCTGCAACTGTCGGAGGGAGAATACCATGTCAGTGGTGGATCTATTTGCTCGAAATCCACACTGTGATTCCGGATAGACTCTGTCTGCAAGCACCTGGAGGCTCTTCAGCACAACACGGGCAAGCAGCTTCCCTACAACGCTAAGAAGAGAGATACCACGGTAGTTATTGCAGTCACCCCTGTCACCTTTGTTCTTGTACAACGTGACAATGTTTGCATCCTTCATGTCCTGTGGTACTCCACCTTCCCTCCAGCAGAGACAAAAGATTTCATACAGTTCGGTGATGATGATCTCCTTACCGCATTTCAGCACTTCAACAGGGATGTTGTCCCTTCCAGGTGCCTTGCCAGAGGTGAGGGAATCCAAGGCCGCATTTATTTCTGCTAGGGTTGGTTCGCTGTCCAGCTCTTCCAAGACAGGCAGGCACTCAATGTTATTTAATGCTTCTTCGGTTACTACATTCTTTCTGGAATATAGCTCGGAGTAGTGCTGCACCCAGCGTTCCATCTGCTGTGCTCGGTCCTGGATGATCACACCTGTAGTAGACTTCAAGGGAGCAGATTTCTTCTGTAATGGACCTAAGGCCTGCTTGATACCATCATACATTCCTTTGATGTTACCTGTGTCCGCTGCTATCTGTATCTGAGAGGAAAGCTGAAGCCAGTAGTCATTGGAGCATCTCCTGGCAGCCTGTTGGACTTGGCTACGAGCGGCTCGAAGAGCTTGCAGGTTGTACTCGCTAGGACAGGCTTTGTATGCTGCTAGAGCTCTTCTCTTATCCTCAATGGCTGGCATTAACTCCTCCGAATGGGCTTCGAACCAGTCAGCCATCTTTCTGGTCTTCTTGCCGAAGGTGGACAAGGCAGTGTTGTAGACAGTGTTCTTGAAGTGTTCCCATCGTTCAGGTGCATTTACATTTGCTGGACCTGGAAGGGTTTCCTCGAGTGCTTGGGCAAATTCCTTCACTTTTCTTTGATCGCGAGTCTTGTTGATGTCAATACGTGGTCTTCCTTCCTTTTTCATGTGATACAATTTCTTTGTTCGCAGTTTTACTCTGCTACACACCAGGGAGTGATCAGTATCGCAATCAGCACTCTGGTAGCTGCGTGTGATCGTAACACTAGGAAGGCTAGAACGTCTAGTGAGGATCAAATCGAGCTGATGCCAATGCTTGGATCTTGGATGTCTCCAGGAAACTCTGTGTTGCAGCTTCGTATTAAAGAATGTGTTGCTGACACAGAGACCATAGTAACAGCAAAACTCCAGTAAGCGTTGGCCATTTTCATTCATCTTTCCAATGCCAAAACGGCCTAGACAAGTGGGCCAAGAATTGTGATCAGCACCAACTCTAGCATTAAAGTCTCCAAGAATGAACAGTGACTCTCTTTCAGGGACTTTTTTGATAGTAGCTGCCAGATCGTCATAGAATTTGTCTTTCACTTCTGGAGTGGATGACAGTGTTGGTGCATATGCACTAATGAGGGTTACTGGTCCTGCTGATGAGTGGAGCTGCAGAGACAGGATTCTTTCACTCCCCACAGTGGGTGGAACAATGCATCTCAGGAGAGTGTTTCTGACTGCAAAGCCAACACCATATTCCCTGGTCTCATTCGATGGTTTTTGCTGCCAGAAGAATGAGAAGTTTTTTTCTTTGACAGATCCCGAGTCTGGCAGTCTTGTCTCTTGCAGGGCAACAATGTCCATCTGCAGTCTACTCAGTTCCATGTCAATGACAGCTGTCTTGCGCACATCGTCTATTTCTTGCAGGTCGTTAGGAAAGCCGTAGTCAGGAAAGCCAGGGGTCATTGTCCGTACATTCCAGGTGCCCAGCTTTAGGGCAGAAGTTTTCTTATGATTGTTGCATGGTGCACGGTTGTCGATCTGCTTGTCGGGTTTCACCCTAAACCCCACGCACCCCGTGAGGTTAACAGACCGTGGCGAGGTAGCACCTTACTGGCTGGGGGCTGCCCAGCTTAAGGCGGGCGGTATCTACCTAGTGAGGTGCAATGACCTCTCCCACCGTCAGAAGTAGCCCCTGGCGTCCTGCTCTACGCCAATTGAGCAGAGACTTATAACCGGTAACTGCTACTTCCCGTGTTGTTTCGACGCTGTATGCGAAGCTGGAGTGTCCTCTCCAGAGCACGAAGCTGTTACCCAAGCAGCAAATCCCCCCTCTCCACATCGCTGAAATGGTCCAGTGGAAAGGCAAGAGCCAATACAACTGGTTCCAGCAACGTCGCAGGAGTTGGCAGAATGAAAGAAAATGCCTCCGGGACTCCGGCTCCGGATTTTGCCTCGAGGTTATCTCCTGAAGCCCTTTCCATAAGTGGATATAGCCACAAGGCAGTGGAGGTTTAAATTCGGAGTGGTCCTTCTCCTAGATGGGCTGCCTTCCAGGGCTGACGAGCCCCACCTACCCGGCTATATTAAAGGAAATAATATTTTTAGCATTTAAGCATATTATTGACCACACATGAAAAAAATATTTAATAGTGTTCTCCCTCAGCCAAGCCAGCCATGGGCCAGTCTGTATCTATGGAGGGAAATCCATGATGAAAGTGTTGCTCGTTTCTGGAAATGAAGCCGGCTGCTCTTTGATGTCTGGTGCCCGGTATCAGTGTTGTTGGTATCTCATGCATGTGGCATAGCATGTTGTATTGTTGAATTGAGTGTGTGTGTGTTATTTATAGTTATTTCAGATGTAACCAACAGACTTTTGCTGGACCTGTAAGTACAGGGTCTTGATGCGTAAGCAGACATTTTTATAATAGAAATCTTTATTGCCTTTACTATTTCTGATCTTACAGTTCCTGTAAATCAGAATATGACAAGCTGATATCATGATGATAAGCATTATTGTTTTGTCAAACAGAATCAGAGCCTACAGATTTTAATGGGTTGAAACCATAGAGGTTTAGTAAAGTAGAGCAAATTGTGGGACCTGAAACACCACCTATCTGTCATGTCAGCACAATGCAAAAACATTCTACTTAATGCAGACCAATTATTTCAATACACTTTCAATTTGATCTTTTGTTTATGGCTATCATTTGCAAACATATGTTTAACTGTCATCCCTCCTCTGAACGTGTTCCAATTTGTTAGCATCCTTCTTGAAGAGTGGTGTCCAGAACTGGACACAATACGTACTCAAGGTGAGGCCTAACCCAGTGCTGAATAGAGGGAAGTTGGTACCTTATGGAATTTGGAGACTATATTTCTGTTGATGCATCCTAAAATATCGTTGGCCTTGTTTGCAACCACATCACACTGTTGGCTCGTATTCAGCTTTTGATCTACAACAGTTCCAATATCCTTCTCACTTGTAGCCATATTGAGCCAAGTATCCCTTATCTTGTAACTGTGCATTTGATTTTTATTTCCTCCTAGGTGTAGAACTTTGCACTTCTCAACGTTAAATTTCATTCTCTTGTTTTCAGCCCAGTGCTCAAACCTATCAAGAGGTTTTTGAATTTTGTTTCTGTCTTCCAGGGCCTTAAATATTCCACCCAATTTTGTGTCATTGCAAATTTGATAAGTATTCCTTGAACTCCTTCATCCAAGTCATTAATAAAAATGTTGAAGATCACCGTGCTCAGGACTGAGCCTTGTGGCACCCCACTTGTTACCTCGTCCCAGTTTGAGAAGGAGCCATTAATAAGCTCTCTCTGTGTACAATTCGGCAACCAACTGTGCATCCACCGGGCATTTGTTCTATCCAGCCCCTGCCTAGTTAGCTCACTACTCTGAACATCATGGAGCACTTTCTCAAAGCCTTTGCTAAAATCGTATTACATCTACAGCATTTCTATCATCTACCAGGGAAGTTACCGGGTCAAAAAATGAGATAAGGTTAGCCTGGCAGGATTTGTTCTTGATAAATCCATGTTGGCTTCTAGTTATTACTGAAGTTTGTGCCCTGCCTGAGTAAGGTCTTGCAAAATCCTGCAGTATGCAGTGAAAGCCACTAGTAGCACCTTCTCAGAAAGTGTTTTCTTTTGTACTTTTAAATTTTTATTTTACCAAACTCATGTATGATCCTAGAATCATCAAAACAAACATTCCTTATTATGGATTGCAGCAACTGCTCCTGTTTTTCTTATGAAAATAAAGCAGCTTTACTAAAACAGCTTATTTATTCCTGACTATGAATCATGAAGAATTTTCTCTTCTGGAGCACCTGCATCCAGACTTGTCTTCTTCCTTTCCCTCTGTTTTGACCTTAGTCACTTTCATTTATACTGTAGACTCCATAGGAAGCTGTGCACAAGGCTGCCATCTAGTGTCCCTCTTTCAATGTTTCAAGGAGTTTTGCAAGGAGGGAGACCGCAGGGTTGGATTGATTTCAACAGGATTTCAGGGGAACGTGGGGAAACATGAGCAGTGCTGAGGCCAACACTAATCTGGATGTTATATCCTCTCATGTGGGGACTCTTTATATGACAGGTGATTTCCCTACAGTGTGTTTAGCTACCTTTTGTTTCCCAAGATGCCTTGGGACAGTTAAGATTCTCTTCCCTCATCCCTTTTCTCTCCTCTCTCCATAGAGGCAAGACACGACTCCTCAGAACAGCACTGCTGAAGCAGCAACCTGTGAGTGAAATATTGGTTCTCCCCTTTTGATGTCAAAGTGGCTCTAATAGGATGGCTGTGAAACTGAGAGTTAGAATGAGTGTACATTCCTATATTTCTCCTTCTTATGGCTCACCAGCAAGTTGTTACGTGGTTCAAACACAGAGGAGCATCTTCACACACTGATGGTGGGGTTGCTAATGGCAAAACTCCATGTGCTGTTAAATGTTTTTGTTTGCATTTAAGTGTTTAAGGTTTTTTTTTTAAAAAAATGCAAATAGCAGCTGCTGTGAATAGAAATTGTTTGGCGGAATCTAATTCTTGCAGGTGGGATCTAACCCTTTCCTTCCTAGCTTCAGGCAGCATCAGAATTGTCCCTTCTCTGAAGCTGGAATTACAAAATCCCACTAGGGCCAGCATTGGGTTCCAGTATCTGCATTTAATGTCACATCTGACTGGGCCCCAGAAGCATTTACATGAAAGATGCATCTAGCTCAAGGTGTGGTCTTAATGCCTTTAAATCTATGGCTTAGGGAGAGGGCCTAGCTTGTTGACAAGTCATGTGCTTTCCATGAAGACGTTTCCCATGTTAGTCCTTGCTGGCTCTAGTTGAAAGGATTAGATAGAAAATATCTCTGCCTGGAAGACTGGACAGCCATAAGCACCAGCCCTGTCATTAGGACAGGAGAGGTGACTTCCTCAGGCATTCAATGCTGGACAAGTGATAAAATATTAGAGCAGAGAGTTGTAAGTTTGGCCTGCTACTGAAACTACTAAGCTGGCTCGCTCTCTGGAGCTGAGATGGACAATGTTATCACCCCCATTGAAACACGAGTCAGCTGCCATTTAATTTCACCTCTGGACCACCTCCGAACCTGGGGAAAGAGGATTCTGTCCTGTAGTTGCTTTAAGTATCAAAATGTCCCCAGCGTGGGTTTTTGTTTTTGTTTGTTTGAGCTTACATGTGGACATAAAGTATGAATTTATTGTCATTTAGGTTCTTAATAAATGGACATGCATAGTATGTATATTTCCCCCCTCTATTTCTCCAACTACACATCAATCAGTTTCAAAGTGCATATCATTTCCCCAGCTGCAGATTTTGTATCCAGTTGCATTCTTTAAAAAAAAAACCACACACACAAAAAAACCCTGGCTGCCCCTAGAGTAAAGCTCAGCAAACAGTAAAGCGTGCTGTTTATATACTGCCCCATAGCACTTAAAAGGCTGACTCTCTGGGCAGTTTACAATTTAATTATGCTGGCTACACATTGGAGTACCTACTTAGAAGAGACAATACAGAGTCCCAAGTGCAAGGTTGTCATTCACCAGTTATCTGAAGAAACAGAGAGACCGTAATCTCTCGTGAAACATGCTAAAACCCTTCATGACCATGCCTTTGCATCCATTTAGTCATGTCCTTTCCTGACGTTTGGAATCGCAGCTTCTGCCAGCCCTTGGAAAAATTGGTTAGCATTGTGTCCGAATATCCCAGTGAAGTTGAGCATATGTTCAGCCCTTCCTGCGTCCCTTTGCATCGCTGCAGTGGGTGCTGCAGAGATGAGAGGCTCCATTGTGTCCCAACGGAGACGACCAATGTCACTATGCAGGTAAGAGATAATACTGTGTGATGCTGGTTATTCGAAAGTCTTGGCTCACAGATTTCATTGCTCTGAAGCACTGTCTCAGAAGGAGGCACAACTGACGAGAAAAATTATCTTACATGAGAACTACTCAAATGAACAGGAAACCCTATGTCCCTCTATGTTAATCAGTAGGGGTAGTTTGGGGAGGGGAGGATCATGGGAGGGGGTTGCCATTTAGATTCCTCCCCCCAGCCCCAAATCTCTTGGTGGGTCAGCCAGGGGGCAGGAACAAAGGAAGATGCGGGGGGGGGGGGAGAGAGACACACAACGAGTGCCAGAAATGCTCAGAGAGTGACTCGCGTTTCCTCCTTCCAGCTGGTGAAGATTAATTCAGGGAAGCAGGTGCCTTATGTGGAGTTGTCCTTTGTGGAGCACAGGAAATGTGTCTGCAGGTACTGTGTTGATGTGTTTATTATTTACTTCAAATGTTTTCACTTTGTCCTTCTCCATAAAAGGCCGCTGTGTCTCTTCTGCGTCATACCTGAGAACTGAACAGAGTTTGGAAAAGTCACTAAGCAGGAGGCGGGACCAGCTGTCCTGCAGTGGGATCTCTGGGGTTTCCAAAATATAACTCTTTCGTGGTCCAGGATCAAGTGCCTCACAGCTCTTAAGCTGCATGTCTCTGGGGTTAATTGCTTATGGCTCCGTGAAAGCCACCAGCCCTTCTCCTTGACTCTCCTCCAGTCATTAAGGGAGCCAGTATAAATGGTGAAGGAGCCATAGCCCCCTTTCATTCAAACACTTAGGAATCCCATTAATGTAACTTGAATCTAGCTGGGACAGATGTTCTCCATCACCCTCCTCATAGCAGGTTCCTGTGGATCCCAGCTGTGGCTAGACCAAAATACAATAAAAGCATTTTCATTCAGTTTCTTGACACCTTAGACCCGCATGCCCAAATTAGCAGGTGAGATTAATTTTGCAAGTGCTAGGAACGTTGACACCTGATCCCTCCCTGCTTTCTCAGCAGGAAGTAGTTGTTAGTCATTTGCTCTTCTTTAGGAACACAAAGCAGACTTCTTCCTATGTATAGACAATCTGTCAGAAATAATTAGGTTTTGCTGACACCCTTTGAGCCTAGGAAACCGGATGAGTTAGGTCTCCTTAGTGTGCTACTCCTTAAGTGGCCAGACTTTAGATCTCTCAGACATGGCTTTCCTAAACTGTCTATTTGTTAGTTGCCAAGTGCAATTAAAAAGCAATTCTGTATGTTCTCTGTTATTGTTATTGGGAATATATTAAGTAATTCAAACTTTATGCAAGAAAAAGCTGAATTCTTTGATGGGTGCAGATTATGGAAGATGCACATAGTTTCTTTTATTTTTAATTTTTGTATTATTCATCTTATGCTTTTATAGTCATAGCAAAAAGCTCTATGCAGTGCTGAACCCCTATCCCCAACCCTAGATATTTTATGCAGACGCATCTTTTTCAAGCCTACACTCATAGATATAAGTGCTCATAATTTGTTTTATTTAAATTAACGTAAAATAATAAGACAGCGTTCTCAGAAATTGGACTTGTAGATCAGAAGCTGAATATAAGCCAGCTGCGTGATGTGGCTGCAAAAAAGACAAATGTGATTAGGCTGTGTTAACAGAAGTATAGTCTCCAGATCCCATCAAGTACTAGTCCTTCTATATATGGCAGTGATTAGGTCTTATCCTGAGTACTATGTACAGTTTTGTACACTACACTCTAGACGATGTCTAGAGGGTCGGGGTAAAAATCAAATAAATAAATAAATAAATAAACAAACAAACAAATAAATAAATAAATAAATAAATAAATAAATAAATAAATAGGATGTTAACTAACTAGAACAGGTTCAGAGGATGGCAACAAGAATAATCAGGGGATTGGAAACCAAGCCCTATGAGGAAAGACTGAAATAACTGGTTAAGTATATTCGCGAAGGCTTTCACGGCCAGGGTCTAATGGTTGTTGTGGGTTTTTCGGGCTCTTTGGCCGTGTTCTGAAGGTTGTTCTTCCTGACGTTTCACCAGTCTCTGTGGCCGGCATCTTCAGAGGACTGGTTAAGTTTAGCCTTAAAAAAAGAAGACCAAGGGATGATACAATGTTGTTCTTTAGTTGTTAAGTTGTGTCTGGCTCTTTGTGACCCCATGGACCAGAGCACACCAGGCCCTCCTGTCTTCCACTGCCTCACAGAGCTGGGCCAAATTCATGTTGGTAGCTTCGATGAGACTGTCCAGCCATCTCATCCTCTGTCGTCCCCTTCTCCTCTTGCCTTCACACTTTCCCAACATCAGGGGCTTTTCCAGGGAGTCTTCTCTTCTCCTGAGATGGCCAAAGTATTGGAGCCTCAGCTTCAGGATCTGTCCTTCAAGTGATGATATGATAGCACTCTTCAAATATTTGAAATGTAGTCATACAGAGGAGGGTCAGGATCTGTTCTCAATTATTCCAGAGTGCAGGACACATAATAACAGACTCAAGTTACAGGAAACTTGGTTTCAGATGAATATCAGGAAAAACGTTCTAACTGTTAAGAGCAATACAGTAATGAGACCAATTATCTCAGGAGGTGGCAAGTGCTACAACACTGACATTAAAAGTTAGATAGCCATATGTCAGATATACTTTGATTTGGATTTCTGGATTAAGCAGGAGGTTGGACCCGATGGCCTTACAGGCCAACTCCATTATTCTGTGATTCTATGAGAAAGCCACACCCTGCAAGCAGGACCACATTCTGCTTGTTTCCCAGGCTCCAGTGGAACTGTAGCATATACAGAGCCTTAGAGGTGCCTTGCCTACTGAGTGAGCCAGCCTCCAAGAGACAAAATGTGATAGAGGCAGCAGCTGCTCATCCCAAACATCTGGGACCTTTATGAGATGCTTCTCCCCCAACAAATAAAGAAAGCACTGATGCCCTCCTTCTCATGTGCTTTCATGAAACATGTATGCCCACATTTTGGAATTCTTCATTTCCAGTAGTGCCTTTGTTGCCTTTGCAAGATAAAACTATGCTTTTGTTTAACCAATTATCTTGTAAATGGAACAATAAATCAGGCACTGGAACTCCCAGAATAGAGGCTCTTGGACTGGTAACAAGTGCAAGAATGCCGAGACCAGTTATTCTTACTTTTTTTGCCTCTGCTAATCATCTCCATGTGTACAACATGTTTTTAATGGAAGGTGCACATTTTCACCTGTAGCAAAGACATATCTCATTTTCAAATACTGTATGGAGACTTCTGCTGTTTATTTTCTAAAGTACTGTGGTGCCCCGCATAGCGAGCGCCTCGGTTAACGCCGAATCCACATAGTGACGTGGTTTTTGCGATTGCAAAAGCGATTGCATTGCGATGTTCTCAATGGCTAAAAATTGCTTTGCGATGATTGGTAAGCGTTTTGCTTACCGATTTTCGCATAGCGATGTTTTGGGAACAGTTGATCAGCGGTTCCAAAATGGCCCCCGGAAAAAATGGCCACCCACAGCATTTTCGCGCTCTTTACTCACTTACTGGGCAGCGAAAATGGTGGCGCATGGAGGATTTCCGCATAGCGGTGAGTTTACAGCCCATAGGAATGCATTAAACGTGTTTTAATGCGTTCCTATGGGGTTTTTTGCCCCGCATAGCGACGAATCCGGATAGTGACGATTTTTTTGGAACGGATTATCGTCGCCATGCGGGTCACCACTGTAGTCTGGAAGTCACCAACTGTGTGCCATTTTTGTCTTTTATTTATAGTTATTATTTCTCTCCAATATGCAGCAAGATACTTTAAACTATACGGAGAGATTTTTCCTGCAGTTGGTCCATATTATCTTGAGAATGCAAACAGGATTTTACCCATGTTTGCGGGATCAGGCAGAAGAGGAACTTGGTACCATACAGAGCTTGGAAAAGTGACATCTTGGGGTTATGGCCTTTTAAATCACACCATGAATTAGTATGAAGTACAGTGGGGTCTCTACTTAAGAACGTCTCTACTTAAGAACAATCCAACTTAAGAACAGCTCCATTTGCTAAATTTTGCTTCGACTTGAGAACAGAAATCCAAGATAAGAACAGGAAAAAAAAACCTTTCCTGCTCTTTTTTTAAGGTCATCTTAGGTTAAAAAAAATTCTCCCCCTAGTGGTAGAGTATGTATTAACCAGCTTTGCATTAGTTCCTATGGGAACTAATCCTTCAATGTACGAACGCACCTCTACATAACAAACAAACAAACAAACAAACAAACAAAAAAACAGCCAGAACGGATTAATTGGTTTTCAGTCCATTCCTATGGGAAATTTTGCTTCAACTTAAGAATGTTTCAACTTAAGAACACCATTCCAAAACGGATTAAGTTCTTAAGTAGAGGTTCCACTGTAGTTTCTATGGACGGAAAAGAGTAGATACGGATTAAATGGTTTTCAATGCATTCCTATGGGAAATGCAGATTCAACATAAGAACTTTTCAACTTGAGAACCACCTTCCAATACGGATTAAGTTCTTAAGTAGAGACCCCACTGTATGTAGTACGTAGACTGAAAAAGTTACTTTTCCATGCTTGGTAGAGTGTGGATCAACAGTGGGAGCTCATTCAGTCAGCCTTGACATATATGGGCAGTGGAGAGTGACAGGAAATGGGGACTGCAGATGTAACCAATGCAGGAGAAGGAAGTAGCGAGTTCCTGGTGTAAAAGGGTGCCTCCTGGACCCAACATTACTTAGAACAGAATTGTGGGGCATTTGGGCAAGGCCATACCCCTGTGGTTTGCTCCATCTTTAATCAGTTGTAAGTCAAGAAAGGAAATTTTCCAAGTTTTATGCTGGAGCATCAGATCCTATAATGTCCATTGATGCTGCAGACACTGAAGCCTGACAATGTGACCTTTTTCCTTCCAGGCCACGACAAGAAGCTCTGAAGTCAAAAAGGTAAGGGGCATTACCAAGGATTTTTGATGCTGGGGTTCTCTCTGCAGTATCTCATTTCCCACCCACTCTTCTTTTTTCCTACTCTTTCCTCCAAAAGGAGGAGGAGACCCAAGGGACGCAGCAAGAGGAAGCGGGAAAAGCAGAGACCCAAAAATTGATCTCTATGTGAGTATCAACACCAGGGAAAGGGGGAGGAGTACACACTGTAGTCATGGGTAAAGATAGATGTTCTTTCCCAGTAGTATTCACTTTGGCTCTAGTTTTGCCAATAGAGATTATGTGAAGCTAGCACAGAAGAAAAGAAGAAGAAGAATATTGCCCATCTAGGAACATGATATTACAGTGGTGCCTCACTTAGTGATTGCTCCGTGCAGCGACGAAATCGCTTAGCGATGGCCCCATGGGTAAAAATCGTTTGCAATGATCGTGGGGACGCGGTCATGGCAAAGCGCCCATTTTAACAGCTGATTGGCGGTTCCAAAATGGCCGCCGGAAAAACAAAATGGCGACCACTGTTTTGCCTCGCCTTAGAGGCACCCAAAATGGCCGCCACTATGGAGGATTTTCGCTTACAGGTAAGTTTTTAGCCCATAGGAACGCATTAAACATGTTTTAATGTGTTCCTATGGGCTTTTTAAAATCGCTTAGCGATTAAATCATTTAGCAACGTTTTTTCCTGCACGGATTAACGTCGCTAAATGAGGCACCACTGTACTTTGAAAATATTAACTGCATCTGTGTGACTTCTAACAGGAGTAACTCATGGACCAAGCAGAGGGTGGTGTAACTGCCTTTGAGCATTGCAGGAGGCTGAACATAAAAAATAAATCACCTTTGAATTTTATTGCATGCTCATTGCCATCCCCATGGCTCTGGGCAGTGGCTTGGTTTTAGCAGTGGTGACCTTAGATGGGGAAAACCTGGCTTACATTGCAGCTGCCATCAGAACCATTTCTAGAGGTGTTCAGTTTTGTGTTTTTGGACTACGACTCCCAGAATTTCCTAGGTAGCATTATCTGCACACCTTTAATCAAATCTGCACTCTTCTAATAATTTCTTGGTATGCTTTTTGTTCCTATCTAGTTAGCTAGTCACAGTTTGAAGGTCTGTTAGCTTAATGCTTAAAAGCAGGCCTTGGATGTAGCAGCCCATACAGTACACTAAATATATGTTGTCAAATAGCACTGGCAACCTATACCCAAAGGGGAATGCCCCAGTCTCTTTAAAGTTAGTTGGGTTGGATATATGTGTGACGTCTTTGCATCATCTCAGCAGGTAGGGGCATTCTGAGCAGAGGTTTGTTCAGGCAGTGCTGCAAGGTGGAAAAGGATTTGGATTTAAGCCCGTTGTGTATAAGTTCCACTGACTGAAATCCAGTAGTAAGTGACAGCTAGAGTAGGCCCATTGAATCAATGAATCAATCATCTCTTCAACAGAAGAGTTGACTCACCAGATCCCCATTGATTCAATGGGCCTGCTACTGGATTCCAGTAACTGAAATCAGTGAGGCTTAGGATGTGGCGGTGCAGCAGGAAGAATGCAAACGGATCTGCTGTGAAGTCACATCCAGGAAGTTAGGTTTCCCTGAGATAATTTGCTTCAGCCAAGCACATAAAGAGTCAGTAGAGGATGGGGAGGAAATTAGCCTTGTTTCCAGGTTGTAGACTATTTGAATCCTCTCCTCCTTGCACCTGATGCCTGGGCTTGCTTGCTTCCCTCTTCCCTTCCCCTTCCATTTGGGTTAGCCAAGTGACCAAAGGTGGAGGCACGCAAGAAATTGGCAGAGAGACAGGAGGAAGTTTTTAGTTTTCAGTCAGCTTTGTTTCCTGCTTTTTAAGTTAGCTCTGCTCTGGCTGTTCAGATTTGCAGACAGCACGGTTAGAGCAGAACTACAGTGGTGCCCTGCATAGCGACGTTAATCCGTTCCAGGATTAACGTCACTATACGGAAACATCGCTGTACGGAACAAAAAAAAACCCATAGGAATGAATTAAATCCTGTTCAATTCGTTCCTAGGGGGCAAAAACTCACCGTTCAGCGAAGATCCTCCATAGGGCTGCCATTTTTGCCACCTCGGTAAGTGAGGTGCGAAACGGGCGGCCATTTTGGAACCGCTGATCAGTGGGCCGGTGGGCTCTTGGGAAGGAGTGCGGGGACCTCCTCCACTCTCCTTCCCAAGCGCTGGCCGGCCTTTCCCCCCAGCTGGGCAGCGGGCTCTCGGGAAGGAGTGCGGGGACCTCCTCCACCCTCCTTCCCAAGCGCCGGCTGGCCTTTCCCCCCAGCTGGGCGGCGGGCTCTTGGGAAGGAGTGCGGGGACCTCCTCCACTCTCCTTCCCAAGCGCCGGCCGGCCTTTCCCCCCAGCTGGGTGGCGGGCTTAAGCAGTGGCTGCAGGGTGGGGGGGTGTCCCGAAGGCTTCCAGGCCTTTGCCTGGAAGCCTTCGGGACACCCCCCCACCCTGCAGCCGCCGCCGCTTGAAGCCGCCCCGGGCCGCCTACCCCAACCGTTCTCGGACTTCCAGGCGTCCGAGCATGGCTGGGGTAGGCAGCGCGGGGTGGCTGCCGGCGGCGGGGACAGGGTAGGGGTGTCCCGAAGGCTTCCAGGCCTTTGCCTGGAAGCCTTCGGGACCCCCACACACACCCTGCAGCCGCCGCCGCTTGAAGCCGCCCCGCACCGCCTACCCTAGCGGTTCTCGGACTTCCAGGCGTCCGAGCATGCCTGGGGTAGGCGGCGCGGGGCGGCTTCAAATGGCGGTGGTGGCTGCAGGGTGTGTGTGGGAGTCCTGAAGGCTTCCAGGCAAAGGCCTGGAAGCCTTCGGGACCCCCCTACCCTGCCCCCGCCGCCGAGAGCCTTCCAAGCTCTCAAAGGGCTTTCTCCAATGTCAGAGGGGGACCCTTTGAGAGCTGGGAAGGCAAATGTTGGTGGTAGCTTCGGGGTCCTTCCGAGGCCACCGCCGGCATTTTCCCCCAGCTGAGCGGTGGGGCTTCAACGCTCCCGCTGCTCACGTGGGGGAAAATTGGGCTATGGGGAAAAATCGCAAAGTGATTTTTCCCCATAGTCAACATCGTAATGCGATCGCAAAAGCGATCGCAAAATCCACATCGGTATGCGGATTCGTCGTTAAACGGGGCGCTCATTAAGTGAGGCACCACTGTACCTTGACTTACAAACGTAATCCGTATTGGAACGGCGTTTGTAAGTCAATATGTCTGTAAGTCGAAGCACCATTTCCCATTGAAATGCATGGCAATGGGATTAATCCATTCCAGCATTTCAAAAAAACACCAAAAAGAAAAATACAACAGAGCAAGTCCCACGCTGGGGCTGAAAACAACACACACACACACACACAAATCCAAAAACAAGACAACACAGCACAGAAACATAAACCCCCCCAGTCCAAATCCACCCTCCAAAACCCACCCAGAACAGTTTTTTAAAAAGGAAAAAGGAGCACCTTACCCGTCCGCAGCCTGTAACCGCCGCCACTGGGAGGCTTGAGCTTGGCCAGGTTTTTTTGGCTGCTCGCTTCCCAACTCGCCTTCCACTTGCTCCACGCCACCCTCCATGGGCCAATAGTAGGAAATTCAAATGGCAGAGGGCAGCAAGGAGCAATCAGGAGGTGAGCAGTTGAAGAAACCCAGCCAGCTCAAGCCTCCCGGCACTCCGCTGCCTCCGCTGTGGCTGGGGGTGAGCGGCCAAGCACCCGGCCAGCTCAAGCCTTGCCTGCCACCATGGGAGATCTCCCTGGAGGTCCCTGCCGCTGTGAGTGGCACCTTTGGTGGTCTCAAAGGGCTTTCCCACCGACATCAGAGGAAGCGGTTTGAGACCTCCGAAGAGCTTCCTGCGATGTCAGGGGGAAAGCCCTTTGAGACCTCTGAAGGCAGTGAGCAGCTCCATTTGCAAAAAATGGCATTGACTTGCAAACGGAGCCTCAACCTCATTCGTAGGTCGAGGCTCCGTTCACAAATTGATGCCAATTTTTGCTAACAGAGCCTTTTGTAAATGGAAAAGTTCGTAAAGGGACATTCGTAAGTCGAGGATTGACCGTACTAAGATTTTTGTTGACCGGCTGTACAGACTAACCACTTCAAGACTGCACCTCTAATTAAAATGCATTTTGCTTGCCAAAAATGGTTTTAAAGCTTGTCACAAAAACTTCATTCCATATAGCACCTAAAAAATTGAGATAAAACATAGGAACAAATATCAGCAGCTCAAATGGTTTCTTTGCTTTTGTTGTCTAGAAGGAGGAAAAAGTGAAATGGCTATTTATTTGAACAGATTAGGGAAATCATCTACAAGAAAAGGGAGAATAATGGAAAGGATCTGGAGAGATGAATGTAGCAAGAGCTCCATTTGAGTTTATTGGACCTGCCTAATATGCAGTATTTCTGTGCATTTACATAGCGGGGCATTCAATTTTGCGTTTCCAGCTTAAAGGCTCTTTCAAAAACAAACAAAAAACAGTATTCTTCTTTGTGGTCTCTGTGAATGCACACTAATGGGTTTAGTCTGCGCTTCAGTGTGAATTCATAGATGATCACTCGAAGAACCAGAGTGACGGTAAGTAACCTCTCTTGCTGTCTGTGACCCTTGTTTTTCTGAAACAAAGGAAATGTGCCATATGGAAATGTGTGAAATGGATGGGTGCACTAGAGCAGTGGTCCCCAACCCCCAGTCCACAGCCCAGTGCCGGTTTGTAGCCTGAGCCAGACTGGGCCACGGAGACAGACCTCCCTCCCACCCACGCATGCACTCACCCCAGCACTGCTGATTTGCACATGTGTGCACACTCCAGCATCCCCCGTGTGAGTGCCAGGCTGTGCCGCCATTTCTCGTTCACGCATGCACACAAGTACAGGGGTGCCCTGCCTTCCCCATCTGGTCCGCGGGGTGAAAAAGGTTGGGGGGGCCTGCACTAGATGTATTTGGACTACAACTCTTATCATCCTAGTCATCAGAGTTTTGGTTGGTTGGAGATGACGGGAGATATAGTTGAAGTCACTTGCAGGGCACTAAGCTGAGGAAGGTTGGTTTACGTGCAGAGTTTAAGGCATCAGAACCAGGACCAAAAACAGCCAATTTAGATGCATGTAGGACTTGGGTAGTGAGATTTTAATCTTTTCCCTTGAAAGCAACAGAGTTGCCTGCCTTATCTTTCTACCATGCACTGCTCCTCCCTCACCTTCATTTCAGTAAGAGGCCTCTTCAGTGGCCTGTGGGAGATGTCCAGAGCCTCCTGAGGCCATGGGACAGTGGCTGTGAACTTTTCTCCATCTCTGGAAGCTGCATATATCTTGAGGAGTTATACGCTGTTCTACACCATACTTTCTCTGTGTGACAGCAGCCACTGGTGTGTTCTGTCCACAGCTTCAGAGAGGCACGAAGTGCTTCCACAGCTCCTGCTGTCACCTGTTGAAGAGTTGTGAATTTCTTCTGCCTTTCCCTCCTTGATAGAACCAAAAACCCAGTTACATAGAAAATAAGAAATACATTTCTAACTGTCCACTTTCCATGATTAATATTAGACTCAGCCATCTTTGTGGTGTTACGCTCATTTCCCCCTCTGCTTTCTCTCTTTCTCCAGGTGTGCTGTTTGAGAAAGACAGCTGCTTTGTCAGAAGAGGGCAGTGCCAGCATGCCTGCATTTTGTACTCAATCCTCTTCCACACTCCTGAACACATGAGCCAACTGCATTTTCGACTGATGAATTCTGGGGGAGCCACAGCATCTCGCTTGCTTATAATTCCTGAGCAGAAAGGGAGAAGCACAGACAACATCACTGTGAGAATATAGACCAGCTGTTGGCAACAGCTGTTGTACAAAGGTGTTATTCAAGGCCTAGGCAAGTGCTGCCATTTGAGAAGTCAAATGTTCATCTAGAGCCATTGCCTATCTACACATAGTTAATATTTCAAAATTACATATGCAAAACTGAGGTTAAAATAGAAGAATTAGAAAATATAATTATCCTGAATAATTATTTGCAGGCACACAGGCACAGCATGATCTAGTCTGCAGAACTCAAACCACCTCATGACTGAAGTTCATGCTCCCTTTAGATGCTATATCCTGGCTGGAGATTGAAGTACCAAAACAAAACAAGCAAACAGAAACTGGTTTGAGCCAAATATCACCTACCTGGGCTAAGTTTTGTTTGTTTTTCACTAACGCTAGTATGTTGGGAACAGTCTTTAAGCTAAGGAATTGTGTTTTTGAAGAAACAATACTTCATCAATTCTACCACATCTAAGAAGACTTTTTGCCTCAAGGAACTGGGAACTGGATGGAGTAAAGAGCATCCCTGAAGGTGTGGAAAGTGTCTTTCCATTCAGAGGCAGCAGATCCCATTAGGAAGGCAACACATGAAGACTCTTTGCCCGTGAAACAGAGAGAAGAAGAACTGCATATGTTGTGCCCAGTTTGCTACAGGCTTTAGTGTACAAATATAATTTCTGCAAACTTAACTATATGACTGGAGAAATTATTTTCTGGAAACTACAAAAGAGAGCCTTGAATACCCCCAACTTTTTAAAAAGAAGTTTCTCTTAAAAGGGGCACAGAATCATTGTTCAAAATAGAATTTTGTTTGGGAAGTCTGTTTCTCACTGCATAGCTCTTTGTTGCAATCACAATATAATAGTTGGACAGGGGTTTGTTGATCCTATTTGGTTGGTTGGAAAAGTTGTCCATGACATAAACAAGTGAACAGTCCCATCCATTTGTGCCCTGCTTCCCACCCACTTCTCTACAGAATGGTGTCTCTGTAAAGAGGGTTGCGTGGCACTGCACCATGCCATGTTGGGCAGGGATAGTTTTGCCAGTGTAGCAGCACCAGCGCATCTGATTTGCACAAGCACCAAAGTCAGTTTGCATAGGAATAGGGAACAAAAGGTAAACCCACAATAAATGTAAAACAACAACAAAACGGTTTTGGATAATTGCAAAGCAATGTGCAAGAATTGTCATTGAGGAAATCTGAGATGGCAGATGAAATTGTCATTTAAAAAACCCACAAAGATGATGGCTAGTATCCAACAGTCAGTTTCCAATTATTCAAGATGTTCCCAGTGATGTAAGCAGGAAGGGAGAGATTTGGCCCCCTGTGTTCCTTAATAAACTGTTCCAGAGGGCTGAGAAACCCATCGTAGCAAGGTTTTCATGCTGTGGAGAGGAGGGGCCAAAATGCTGTTGCCACCGTTCACATTGATTGGGCCTATGTTGTATTTCTGTATGTTTTGAGCCCATCTAGGGGATATGCAGTCTAATGTGTCCAAGATATTCTGGAGAAAATGATGAAAGATATGAAGTATCAATAGCAATTATCCATGGTAGGACATACACTGCCTTGCTTTGATTTTTCTAGTATTTGCATCTGCTACAATTTTCTACTGAAAACAGGAAATGGAGTATTTCTTTATGTGCTTTGCCTTTGCAAGTTTCCTATCCAATATCTCGTAGAGACCACTACTGAATATAGAATATCGTTTACCATTGACCTGACTGAATGTTTTATTATTATTATTATTTCAAAATCACTAGCTTGCAACTTGGTATTTATCCTGGTCCTATATTGATTTCTTTTAATTTGACAGGATGCAGTGGAACTTGGGTCCCTGCATTTCCACACTGTGCAGTTCAGCAACATTACAAATACATTTGTCAAAATAAAATATTATTATCACCTCTAGCCATCTGGAAAATTATCCTTCAAGAACTGATGAGTTTTCCTTCTGGGGATGCACACAGCAGTAATTTGTGCTTTGATTATGGCTGAATGAATTAAACCAGAGTGGGAAGAGATGGTGAGCTATTAGATGAGAGTTTGAGAGAACAAATGGGTGCCAATCATCGTATGCTTGTGTTCAAGTGATTTGATGATCACTGTTTGCAACTGGGCAAATAGCAGACATCATTCTGTACATCAGAAAATAAGTATGACAAGGCTCTGGAATGCTGACATTTTGTGGTAGAGGGAGCCAGAGAATTCTACTGATGATGGCAGCTGCCAATTCCAATCTACTTCCTTTTAGTATCACTTCTGAGATTGTATCATCTCAGAGAGTTGAAAGGACATGATCTGGGTTTGCCATGATATAAAATATTTGTCCGCAATGCAACCAAGTGACTTCTAGATAGCTCTGAAAGAAGAAAGCCATCTATGAGGAAAGGGCAAGCCTTTGTTTATGTTAACAATCAAGCCTTTACAAACATTTCCTCTCCGTTATTTAGTTGCCTTGTTTCTCAGAACTTGGAAGTAACTAGTTAGAAATAGTTAGCAAATTGTAAGTATGTTAAAAAAAATTCGTAATACATATAATTATAACTTTAATTATAAATATTAATTAATCTTGAAGATAGTGAGTTTTCTCCAACCAAGCTATATGTAAATTAAAACTGGAAATTAAGAACTATTAACCAGCTTCAGCATTCTTGGTTGCCTTCTGTGTTCTTCTCAGCCTATGTTTTTACACTGGCTTATTGAGTTTTCTTATGCATGGGATTGCAGCTTTGCACACTATTTCAGTACTATACAATGCTGCAGTCAGATGTAGTAAAAAAATTTGGAATGTCTCCCTTTACAGTCTTTTGATCGACTTCCAAATTAACAATCTCCGATTTCCAGATTTTGACTCTGCTGTGCTGCTTTACTTTCATCGTCTCATATTTGTCTATTTTTTTTCATGGTCCGCATGTTTGACTGCCTCCAAATTCTGCCCTTCCTATCCCAAATCACAAACAATTCTTAAACATCCTTTATGAGGGAAAGTCATGAATTAGATATGGGCATGAATCAGAATAATGGTCATTCATTTTGATTCATGATTTGTCAAGATCGACAAATCACAAATTATGAATTATTATTGTTTGTTTTTATTTAAAACTCTATAATACAGCCCCCCAAGCACCTTTGACTCTCCAGGTTTGGTGAATATTAGATTTCCCCAAGCCAGCTGTTAAAGGGCACTTTCCTGTGGGGACCCACTTTATGGGTATATTACTTGGATGTCTGAAACCCAACTTTCACCAAATTTGGAGGGATTTAGAGGAGAGTCAGGAGATGTTTCTCTGTAATTTTGGAGTTTCTATGCGCTTGGGGAGAACTTTCCTGATGGAGTCCCTCTTTGTGGGTATATAGCTCTGGCATCCAAGACCCAATCTTCACCAAACTTGCAGGGCTTGTAGAGGAGAATCAAGGGAACACCTGGTGTCCCTAGGTGCCTGGGGAGGCTGTTTTATAGCCAAAGAAATCAACAAAAGATTGCTAAACATTTTTTGATTCATATTAATTGAGGCAATTTGTACAAATATAATAGATGAATTAGTGATTTTTGAACAAATTTGCTGATTTTTAAAAAAATCCGTGCCCATCTCTAGTCATGATCAGTTTTGCAACAACTTAATAATTGGCTGTATTATCTAAGCATATTTCAGCATTTCTAATAGGGACTTTTCCATAGGAACGAGTGAGAGGAAAGCCATATGCTATAATTAGGAATAATTTGTGCTAAGAGCTGGATTAGAAGCAAGGAAGCCTATTGAAAAGTGGTTGTGGCTGAATGTAGCCATCACAAGAAATCACCCCCAACGTATTTGGGACTCTGCATCCCTGTGACTAAGAAGGCACACTTTGTTTGCTACACAGAAATAAAAACGTGCTCCTCTCAGGATTTTTTTTGGAGCTTGTTGCTATAGGAAAAAATGTATCTTGACGTACTGCACAGTTTTCCAGCAGATGATGGAATAAAAATCCAGAAGTCCTGAGTACATAGATTGAACCAGAATAAAAGGGGCTGCGTAAACCATTGAGGCACAGTGAAGGTAAATACTTAGTGTCTTTACCTGAAACAGATCCCTTTGATTCTACACATCATACAATATAACTGGTCCCATGTAAGCACGGAATACATAGAAAGGGTGACATGTCGTTTGATGAAAAATGGCAGAGCCCCAGTTTGTTTCATACCGCTTAGAGGTAAGCCCTGGATTGTTTGAACTGATGCAAAATGGAAGCAGCCCATCAGGAAAATGGCTCTACTCGAACAGTTCGGGGTCCGTCGTCTCTTGCCTGCCTTTTATGCCGCTGTGGCTCGATTAAAGGCTGCATGCAGTTGGCGCTTTTCCCTTCCTCCTGCTCGGTGCCTCGACGGCTCGGGCGGGCGCCTCCTCCTCTCTCTTATCAGCTCGGCTCGTCCTTCGAGGATTTCCCTTTTAAGAAAATCCGCAGCCTGGCGATTGGTGGTTTATTCTACCGACCGGCGGGGAATGAGCTCATCCGCAGCCAATCGGAAGGCCGGGATCCGTGGGCGGCCGAGACCTCGCAAATTGCTGCCTCCACCTGATCGCTAGGCAGGCGAAAGAGGCGTCCCGGCGCTGCGATGGCGAGAGGCGCTGCCGACCGGGCTTGGCATCGCCCGCCTCTCCTCTCCTCCGCCTCCTCCTTGCATGAAAAGGCTTCCGTAGGTACGGACCGGTGCCCGCCTAGCGCGCCTGAGGGACCTGCTGCTCCCTCCTCCTCCCCCTCCCCCCTGACCCACCTGTGCCCTGCCAGATCCCCTTCCCACGCACATTGACGTCATCCCCGGGATCTGAAGCTTGAGATCGGGGCGCGTTTTCCTCGGGTGACCGGGAGCAGGAGGAGGGCGCGCGCGGGGGGGGGGCGTCCACCTGCTTCCCTTGGCATTCTCTGCTGGGTTCTTTTCACCCCAGGGTGGGAAGGGGACGGAAGGCGGGTCGGTGGGTCGGGAGAACGAGCCATCTCCTTGGTGGATCTATTTATAGGACCAGCGCAGGGAGATGCTGAGGCGTAGCGGACCGGATGATGGTCTAGCCAGCGAAAGCCTTCCGGGAACCCCGCAGCTGGCGAGTCCGCGTCACGATTCTCGCGGCTGTGCCAAAGGTACCGCTGCGGGAAGAGGCGATCTCTCGTCGCGGTAAGGACGAGGGCTTTAAGCCGAGCATCAGCGTCATGGATCCGGTGGCCAGGCGCCCCGTGCCCTCCCCTGCTCGGCCCACACCGCCTGCCAGTCCGTCCTTCTCGCCCTGCACTAGCCTCGTCCGGGCAGGAACAGGCAGGAAAGGCCGCAACGGAAACCAAGACAGGCTGGTCGGTCCCTTACCGTTAGCAGCTGATGTTTGGTTTCCTGTTTGCTTGCCGCATACATGAATGAAAGAACTCGAAATAGCCACTCAGGATTTCGGTTCTTCCCCTCAAAAATGGCAGGCGCTGCAACTCAACGTCATCTTTAATCAACTCCATGCAGATGGTTGAAACCTCCCCCCCCCCTACAGTTTTGAAGAACTAACAGAAGTCGCCTCAGTTCCTTTCTGATATCTGGAGACTTCATGGATTAATAACCTCCAGTCCTCCTATAATAGCCCTGGCCAAGTCCTGCAAACTAAAGGCTGTGAGTGCCTTTACTGAGCTTGTCCATCTCATGTTAAGTCTTAGATCTTTGGCCTGGGACTGACTGCATTTCAGGCTCTTGGCCATGTTGCTTGGGACGGATGCGGTTTGTAATTCCCAACATCTGGTGGTCACCGGGTTAAGTAATGTTAGATTCTGGACTTAGTGGCCTCATTGGGCTATTTAGATGGAAATGAGCATGACTTCACTTGCTTCTGAGGGTAGCAAGCTGGACTTCTTCCTCCGGCCAAAGGCTGTCTCGATCATTTTGCTGCTTGAGGCCCTGGACTAGTGCTGCCAACCTCTATCTTGATGGCATTGCTCAGTACCATCTTAGCAGAAGCATTCCCTACTTTCTCATATACAGAAGGAGATATTTCTTCTACTGCAAGGCAAACTGTGCAAGCCTAATTTAAAACTGGAATGGGAACCCGTGGCCTTCATGCGTGGGATTCTTGACTTCCGATCAACCCTAGCTAGTATGGTTTATGGGTTTGTAATCCAGCAGTCTAGGAATGGGGCTCAGGCTCACAATCCCTGGTTTTATACAAGATATGGGTTTTTTTTCAATACAACTGTTTTGTTTCCATTAATTTGTAATTTAACAGACATCAATTAAGACTTGTGCAATTAATCAATCAAGCGATCTCTCACTGGGTGACAAGGGGCATGCAAATACCAAGGCTCCCTACTGCCTGAGTTCTGATTCATGGCTTTGATCTGTAGCCTTTGATGGATCCCTGAACAGCCGGTTGCACTCTCTTTGCATCTTTCTTAATTATGTTTTTGTCTCAAGCACTGCAGGAAATGGTCTGGTAAGGATTTCTTCAGCATGTTCTGCTTGTAAGTAGAGAGTCTCCTGAACACCAGCTTTGGGTATGGATTCTGAGTCCTGCACCCGAGCTTTCTCCCAAGCCCGAGTCTACCTTGAGCAAATTCGAAGCCGGGTTGCACCGGCAGGTGTTGATACCCATGGAGCTGGAAAACGCGACTACCTAGTGGATGCAGCCAAGCAAATCCGCCTGGCTTTGGAGCGAGACGTCAGTGAGGACTACGAAGAAGCCTTTAACCACTACAAGAATGGTGTGGACGTCCTGCTCAATGGAGTCCAAGGTATGGTGGAGAGGGAGTGAGAAACCTGCAGAGGTGGGGCTTGAAAGCTTGTAAAGCTCCACAGTAAAGCTTCCGCTGTTTTTCAAGCTCTTTTGGACGGCATCTTCCACAATCTCCAACACTGGCTGGTGATTTGTGTTATCTGTAGTGCCCCCCAAAAAGAAACCAACCCACCAAACAAAAATCCAACATCAAGTTCTCCAAACTCTATCAGAAACAAAACTAGAAATCTTGTGCCACCTTTAAGACTAGTAAGTAATCTGTGAAAGCATACGCTGAAATCAGTACATTTACAATACATTTGTTTAAGCCACAATACAGTAGTGGCTCGCAAGACAAATGTAATTTGTTCCGCGAGTAGCACTGTCTTGCAAAAAATTCATCTTGCAAAAAGCGGTTTCTATAGGAATGAATTGCAATGCATTCCTATGGGAACCTCGCAAGGTGAATGCATTTATTTTCGTCTTGCGAGGCATCGGTCTTTTAAAAAAATTGTCTTGCGAAGCATGGCCGTAGAAGAAACCGTTTTGCGAGGCACCATAGCGATCACAAAAAACATTCGTCTTGTGGGTTTTTTGTCCCGCGAGGCATTTGTCTTGTGAGGTACCACTGTACTTTTGTTTGTTTGTTTCTGTTGGTGGTGCTGAAACAGACGCAGCTATTGCTCCAAAAATTTGACTAGTCTCTGGAATCTCATGCAGAAAGGCCACTGACTGCCCTTCTGGAAGCCTGATAACACTTTGCAAAGAATACTTACTATAAAATATTATTTATAAAGTCACGTATAATGGTAAATAATATAGTGTTACGCTACCAGATACATGCCACTAACTTTCTGAAATTGCTGCTTTTGTGGTTACCTTTGGCAAGTTTGCTTTGTTCTTTTTGGTGACAAATTAAAATGTAGCAAAGAATCTTCTGGCACCTTGAAGAAGACATGGCGGGTCTATGCCACTACCTCTCACCCCTGCTGCTGATTTTATTGGAAAACAGCTTCTATCATCTCTGGCCATTGATTATACTGGCTGCTTATTGTGGGGGTGGGAAGAGTAGAAAAGGTGGTACAGGGTGCAGAGTACTTTATCCTAAGAATCTGGGGTTCTATTTTCTTCTAATCCTTAAGTTTGCAAAAGATATGCTTGGTCCTAGCTAATGATTGGTAAAATCCCAGAAGCCAAAGGAATCTTGAATAAGATTTCTGGTCCTGCACAGCTCCTTACCTCAGACTACACAAGGAGCAGCATATATTGGTTTGGTGGCCCACAGTATTTCAGGATGCAAATAAGGGGACACAATTTTTCTTCTTTCTCTTAAGAACTAACAAACGTCCTATGAGACAGAAACATGAAGCAGCACATCAGGAAAATGGCTTTACTCTTTCTTCCTGCATTACTCTTCTACTCATAGGGAATTTTTATTTGTTTTCTTCTTAACGTAAGATTTTTTTTAAAAGTGAATCTACACACACTGCCTGAAATGGTAGAACTCTTTTATACCAGTTCAGATTCTAGGATTTCATGATCACGCTTCATTCTGCTGAAGCTGTTGTACATCTGTATGACTGGCATAAACCAGAAAAAGGCGACACAGAGTGAGATAACTGATCTAAAATTAGATACATCTGCATAGTCATTTTTTGTGGTACAAAATTTGGGTTGCCTGCCTGGAAATTTTTGACTTTGTTGAATATAGTGATGTAATATTGGGAAAATATGAGGATCCAGGAAGAATCATGTATGTAATCTGAGGGCTGAGAGTGATTAACATGCATGACTGTTGCACAGTTGACCCTAACAAGGAACGCCGCGAAGCTGTGAAGCGGAAGATCACCCAGTACTTGAAACGGGCTGAAGAGATTTTCAACTGCCATCTCCAGCGGACTCTGGGGGATGGAAATTCCCCTGAAACGGTGAGAAATCAGGAGCTTGCGGAAATGGTGAACTGATTGGCGAAGTGACACCAGATTCAGGGCTTACAGTGAAACCTTTGGAACTGACCATACTGGCTGGGGGATTCTGGGAACTGTAATCCAAAAAGTCGACTTTTCTAACCTCTGCCTTGAGAGTATGACCAATGGTTTACAGTGGGAGGGCACAGTTCGATATGACTAGCAAGAACATATTAATTTCCCTGGAAAATGTTCTTTTTTACATATTAAAATTTATTTATTTATTTATTAGATTTATATCCCGCCAGTCTGGTATATTATACCACTCTGGGTGGCATTTGTTATTTGCTTTTCTGCCCACCAAAGTGATATACAATGAAATGTATAAAAAGTTTTGAAAACAGATTTTAAATCATCCTAAAACTAGAAATTTAAAAACATAAAGCCACATTATATAAAATGAGATATTTTACTACTGTTATGATACTAGCATCTTCCTTTAAATCAAGGGGAGGCAAATGGTAGCCTCTAGATGTTTTTGGACTGTAGCTCCCAGAATTAAAGATAATGTGAATTGTAGTCCAACATTTGAAAGGCTATGCATTACCCATTTGTGGGCACAGTTTCAGTTTGCCAGCTCCAAAATACTCAAAAATACTCTTCTACTAATTAATCACTAAAGGTCTAAGATGTTTGCTGCTCCTCACTGGCAGGTGACAATGATCTGGATCTGGGTGAAACAGAACATCTGCCACAGAGCAAGTACTGTGGTGTGATATTGTAAAAATAATAGACTGCATGTATAATGGGGGTGAGGGGGAGCAAGAGATATGTAGGAAAATCCCAGCTTTCTGTGTTTCCGAAGGTTCTGAGGTAACACTGGAAAAACAAAATGAAAGCATACACTAGACGTAATAATGTAATACTGTGGTTGTGTACTGGTTCACAGTTCCTTGTACTCATGTTATTGACTAAGAACGGCTTTGAGGTTTTGCACATAAAAGACCTGGGAACTGAAAAGTGATGTCAGTGTCATAGAGGAAGCTTGTGTTTTCATGTCTGTGCACACACAGGAAGATTTTTAGCAGGCCAAATCTTTAAATGGGCAAAAAGGTGCTGAAACTATCCACAGAACCGGAAAACTCCAAACCCCATTATTTTCATTATATGTGTAAATACAACTGTCTTTCCAAGGTTAAATGCTGTGTATTCTTGAAGGCTTTCATGGCCAGGATCCGATGGTTGTTATAGGTTGTTCGGGCTGTTTGGCCATGTTCTGGAGGTTTTTCTTCCTGCACTTGGTCAGCATATTGCAAACCAGCAAAGCTGGACAGATTTTTGGCACATTCTGGCTGTATTTGAAAATCCCAGCGAAATCCCTGGGTTTCCCCAGGCACAGATGCACACCCATTCCTTTTAAGGCAGAAGGAATGGGGAAATAAGAGGTAGGGGGTCTGGGCAAAGGTGCGCATCCGTGCCTGGGGAAACCCATGGATTTCAATGGGATCCTCAAATGCAGCCAGAATGTGCCAAAAATCTGTCCAGCCCCTGGTTTGCAATGTGCTGCTGACCAAGTGCAGGAAGAAAAACCTCCAGAACACTGCCAAACAGCCTGAACAACCTACAACCATTGTTAAAGACTATCTTGAGTAATCAGTGGTTGTTACTGGAGGAGTAAGAGTACCTTCTCAATTCATTCTATGAACTCCTCTGATATATCAGTATTGTCCCCGTAGTGTCAAATGAATGCTTTCCATTGTTCTTATTGACAGGGCTACAGCAGCCTTCGCTTTCGGCCAATCAGGACACTCTGCACCCCGGTTGAGAACCTGAGGCGCTGTAAAGTGGTGGGAATAATTGATAAGGTAACTAAGCTGTTTGCTTCTTCTGAGGTATCTAGCTTGGGGGTAGAGAGAGTGTGTTCCAGAAAGGAGTCATGTTATGTGTAGCAAAAAGAATGAAGAGATATGGGACATTGGCTCAAGGCAAATGATTACATTCACAGAAGTATAGTCTCCAGATCCCACGAGGCACTAGTTCCCCTCTATTCGGCACTGGTTAGGCCTCATCTTGAGTAACTGTGTCCAGTTCGGGACACCACACTTCAAGAAGGATGCTGACAAATTGGAACAAGTTCAGAGGAGGCAACAAGGATGATTAACAAGGAAACCAAGCCCTGTGAGGAAAGGCTGAAGGAGCTGGGCATGTTTAGCTTTGAGAAAAGAAGATTGAGGGGAAATATAATAGCACTTTTCATATACTGAAAGGATGTCATACAGAGGAGGGGCAGGATCTGTTCTCGATCATCCCAGAGTGCAGGACATGCAACAATGAGCCCAAGTTACGGGAAGTCAGATTTTGGTTAAATATTGGGAAAAATTTCCTGACTGTTAGAACATTATGGCAGTGTAACCGATTACCTTGAGAGTTGGTGGGTGCTCCAATACTGGAGGCATTCAAGAGAAATCTAGACAACCACTTGGCAGATAACCTTTGATTTGTATTCCTGCATCGAGCAGGGGTTAGGAATCAATGGCTTTATAGGCCCCTTCCAACGTCATGATTCTAGATCTTAAAAATGGAGCCTGCCTAGAGCCTTCTCATCACTTCATGTGTGTGATAACTTTTCTCCATCCAGAGAAATGTCTTAGGATGAAATTACATATTGTCTATAATAGAGCATATACCCAGATGAATAATTCCCCCCCCCCATTTTTTAAAAAAGTATTTTCTTGGAATATTGGGAAAAGTTCAGATTGAAGTATTTAGGGCAGCTGATGTCAGATGTCCCTGACATCAAGAATTATTTTCTCAAATCTTCAAGAGCTGCTGGGTGAGGCAGAGAAAGACTGGAGAGTTCCTAGGTTTGGCGTGGGCAACAGACTTAGTCCTCCAGGGCCATTTTTGTGGCACCCCAAACTCTCAGGCCCTCCATGCCCTAAATACCACAAAATAATTAAAAATATATACAGTGGTGCCTCGCATAGCCTCGTTCAGCGATGGCCCCTATGGGCTTTTTTTGCTATGCGATGATCGCGCGGACGCGATCAAAGCATAGCGAACAGGTGATCGGCGGTTCCAAAATGGCCGCCGCTAAAACAAAATGGCGACCGCTGTTTTGCCTCGCTAACGAGGCATCCAAAATGGCCGCCGCAATGGAGAAAACTCGCAGAACGCTGAGTTTTAAGTCCATGGGAACATATTAAATCAGTTTTAATACGTTCCTATGGACTTTTTTGTTTCACTTAACGATGGATTCGCTGAGCGAGGGTTAATCCGGAACGGATTAACCTCGCTAAGCGAGGCACCACTGTATTTTTAGAAAATAATAGTTTGGCTCAGAACATCCCCTTGTGACCTTTAGGAGGCACTGTTCTATGTTGTGAGGGGCCCTCAGCATCCGTGGTACCCCAGTATTTCCTAAATAGTTGTTTATATACAGTACAGTATATAGAACAAATGCGCCTTCTAGTTGTAAAAACACGTTTGCATCCGTTTTTACTGTACACTGCCAAAGTGTTAACACTTTTTTAAAAATGCAACTTGCCATCTTTAACACTGTGTCTTTGGCCTGCTGGCAAATCTGAAACATTGTCCTTGTCTCCTCTGAGATTGCCCATCCCTGCCTTAGATGATCTTGTAGAATTGGTGAGTTCATAAGAGAACAGCCTGATCAGTGTTTTTTATGTTGCTTGCAGGTGCAAATCGTAGAGGATCCAGCTACTGGAGGAACATTTATTCTGAAGGTATGAGACCATTTGGTGCACTGGGCAGAATATTGGATGAGGATGTAGGAGCCCGGGGTTCAAATCCCTGCTCAGCCATGGAAACTCACTGCGGAGTGACAATGCTAAAATATATTTCTGAATAGAAACATATTCTATCCTTAAATATCTTACATAGCTTGAAAATCCTATTAGGGTTTCTATAATGCAACTTAAGGGCAAATAACAAGATGGACTCATCTCTCTTCCTCTGTCTATATGACAGCTCCCTTATGCTAAACTGCAAGGTCCCTGAATCCACATTCCTTTACTTTTTTGGTGGGTTGTATGGCATCAAAGAGGTTTTCTTCATACTCATAAGGAAAGGCCTATTCAGAAATATATTCAGAGGCCTATAATGATTAGTAGGCACTGGTTCCACCCTCCATGAATTTGCAGAGTCCCTTTAAAAGCTGTTCAAGTTGGCCATCGTTGCTGTAACTTGTGATAGCAAACTCCATAGTTTGGCTGGAAGACACAAAGATTCAGTGGAGGCTGGGAGGAAGAGGCAAGAGAAACTGGTCATTACCAGTTTCCCCTTCCAAGCCCACCCACGCACTTTCTTAGGTGGTTGCAGAGGGCATTCTAGAGGAAGAAAGGCCTTATAGAAAGACGTTTCCTTCTTCCTTCAGCACAAGTGGAAGGAACTTTTCCAAGAACTAATACTGATCAAATCTGTGTGATATCACATTTTTTAAATCTTTTGCTGCTTCAGGGAAATAATTTGGGAAAGGTATAGGAGAATTCTGTGCTGTCTATGGAACAGCAGCTGTGGAGATCTGTCTTCCATTGTGTTCTAGGCCAGTAGTTTTCAAGCTTTGCTCCTCCAGATGTTTTGGGTTTAAATTCCGCAAAACTGTTGACCATTGGCTGTGCTGGCTGGGGTTTGTGAGAGCTGAAGTCCAAAACACTGGGAGGACCAAAGATTGAGAACCAGCATCCTAGAGTAGGAAGGTTAGCAAGGAAAAAGCATGGTGGCTCCTAGGCCCACTGGAAAAGTGTGTGAAGATATTTAAATAGCAAATCTTATATCTGCTGGTTCTGCTTTCCCTTTCAGAGCCTCCCCAAATTCCATGTAGAAACCCGTGGAAGGCAGACAATCATTCCACATGGAATCCCCTTTATGGCTAAATTGCTATGCTACTCAGTCAGCGAGGACTCAATCTTCCTCCATCTGGAGCACGTGAAAGGTGAGAGTAATACATTATTTCATATCTCCCAGCATCACTGGGCATACCACTTGTGTGGTTCCAAGCAAGTCATTATTATTTTTTGGATGAAAGAAAAAATAAAGAATACGAGGTCCAACAAAAGTAGACCTGGAGACACAGACGATGAGGAATATTACTTGACATCACTGCAAATGCTGAATTAAGATTGCTTATAAATCACTGGAAGGACAGATCCTGAAGCTGATGCTCCAATACTTTGGCCATCTCATGAGAAGAGAAGACTCTCTGGAAAAGACCCCGATGTTAGGAAAGTGTGAAGACAGGAGAAGGGGTTGTCAGAGGACGAGATGGCTGGACAGTGTCACCGAAGCTACCAACGTGAATTTGACCCAACTCCGGGAGGCAGTGGAAGACAGGAGGCCCTGGCGTGCTCTGGTCCATGAGGTCACGAAGAGTTGGACATGACTAAAGGACTAAACAACAACAACAATAAGGCAAGCATGAGAAAAGAGTGGAAGATGTCGACTGGGAGGAGCAAATTCCAGAGTTTTGGGGGTTACAGATGCCTGTTCCTGGATCTAGAATGCCTGGATCTAGAAGAGCTGCTGCCACAACTCTCAACCTGCCTTTTTTACTTGTAAGAAATGAGGGTTTCAACTAAAATGCCCCTAGTGGCTATAATTTATACTATAAAAATTCAGGGGGATATGGATGGTCCTGGGGAGACCTCAAGACATGGCAACATTGCCCCCATGCATCATAAAGACTTACTGGACCCCCATTGTTTTAAATTGAGGTATTAAAGTGGTCCAAGTATACTGGGGGCTCAAAATGCCCCTGGAGCGACTGTAGACTCATGAACATACAGAAACAGAGAAATTTGCATTTATGATCCAAGTAGCCCTTTGAGGTGTTCAGTGTAGTCTCCAATACTAGCCAGATCCAGATGCTTCCCATGAAGATGAAAGAACCAAGTTATTCAGCAATCTCATAGGAATACAGACAACCGGTGGTACTGGGGCCACTTTTGCCCTACCCAGCACACAGACTATATTGGGGTGGGTGGATGAGAAGCAGATTTTTCCTCACCATCATGCTGTGAACTTGTAAAATATTTTCTCCTCCATGTGACACCAAATGGGTGTGTGTGTGCAAAGGAGTAAACCATCCCCAAGGCTTGAGTAGTTTTCTCTCTTATCAGGGACAAGTTGGAGAAATGGAGGACGTGGGAATTGCTGATCTAAAGGAGGGTTTGAGAACTTTGAAGAACCTGGGGGCCAAATTTCTGTCCCCAGATTCTACCGTGTTGACTTAACAGGCCTAGAAATGGCCATTTTAAAAACAAATCTAAACAGGGAGACCTATACACTTCAACTTTCTTTTGGGGGGGGGTGTCTTGGGAGGTCCTTTCTGAAGCTCCTACTGTAAAAAAAAACCACTGCCACTTATGAAGGCTGCCAGGAATAGAAAAAAAAACATTTTCTTCTTCCTTTGCCTTTTTTTTTTAACTGAATGGTTCAGGGTGACCAGAGGAATACATGCTGCCCATCCCTCATCTGAATCCTCCCCAGACATACCCCCAGGATGGCCCTTTTTAAAATCCTTACTGCAGCTGGAATGCTTCTGGTGGGAAACAGATGCAGGTAGTTCTATCCACCAGCCTACCGTGGGCTTCCTCCCTGGGGCAGAAGTGTCACTCCATTGATGTAGCAGCACTTCCACAGCCTAAGCCTGCCAGAGATTAGCTGCTTTAACAGATAACTGCCCCAAGCTCTGTTCCCAACCCCTGAATTTTCTCTTCCAAGACCTTGGCAACTTGTGTGCGTCTCTGTGGGGTAGGATCCTTGCGTCTGTTTGCGTCTAAAGCAAACAAGTTGCAGTATCTTGAAACTGAGTACCTGCTACCATGAACTAATGTCTGGCTCCTTTTAAGTCAATTCTGTTAATCAGGTAGTTGCACTCCAGTCCTCATGTGGCTAAGTCAGAACTTTGTAATAAAACGCTAAAGGAAGTTGGAAAGGCATATGAAAAAGATATATACAAAAGACTGGTGAGTGTCTCCCAGAGTCTGCATCATGTAGGATGTATAATATCAAAGCTAGTCCATAGAAAGAAGTGTCCTTGATTGCACCACTGAGGACTGGCTTTGTAGTAGATGAGGTTTCTGAATTCTAGCCTTATGGACTGCAACACTTTGTTCTGAAGGATTTTGTTTTTACTTGTATTGGTGGGCCATTCCTTTTATTTTGCTTGAGGGAACTGGGGAGGCGGTTTCTTGCCAGGCATTTTTGATCGAGTGTAGAAGACCTGTGCTCACTCCCCACACATTGCTAAACCTCGGTTCCCATTTGCTCTAGCCAGCCAGATCAATGGTAAGATACTATGGGAATTCTTTACCAGTCCCTGGAGGACTAAAGTTTCCCCATCTCTACTTAGATGCCTCCTCCCTGCAGGAATGTTTTGGTGGTGAGATCCAAAGTGATTCTGAATTTAGATCAGTCACCCTCAGTGGTCCAGCTGGCTGGGGATGGTGGGAATTGGGCTGAAAATACCTGGAGGGAGCCAGACTGGGGAAGAATGGACTAGGTAATTAATGGCTCTTGCTAGACTGACTGGTGGGGTAATAGTAGTTTAGCAAATAGTTGAAATTGCACTTAATTGTCTACATGTGTCATGAGATTTGGAAGATACAAACTTTTAATAACCTTACATGAAAAGACAATTCCTAGTTGGTTTAGTGAGAAAGAGTCTGAAGATTCCTTCTGTCTGTTCTCCAGTCTTTACGTCTACAGCCTGGCATTGGGCCATCAGGGAGTTTAAATAATTCACACACCTTCTTTCTTTTCCCTCAGGGGGGCCTCTCTGGTCACATCTTCGCTCAGAGACCGGCTTCCAGCACAATTATGCTTCTAGCAGCTCTCATACCTTGACTACAAAACTCAGCTCATCTGTGGAGCATAATGAGGAAAAACTCACCAGAGAAAACCCCCAAGAAGCAGATGCCATGTCCCATCAGAACTGGAGCGTCTGCTCTGACAGTCATATCGGCCGGGTCCCCACCTCTGTAAATCACCCTCTGTTGAGAAGGACGGACCGTTCCTTGCCTCGGAAGCAGTCACCCAATCACACCCATGCCAGAGCAGTGACTGACTGCAAGGGCTGTCTTGGACCTCCCTCTGGGCTAGGGGGAGATACTGGAGGGAAGGATATAAATGCCATATACTCTTTGTCTGGTACCACAAAACCTGATTTCAAATCAGTACCTCGAGGACACAACTACTTGGTCAAACAACAGCTGACTTTCCGGTCATGTGACTCGCTTATCCCCACGGATGGCAACAGCCATGTGACTAAGGAAGCTGCCACTCAGCAGGAACCAAAGCTGCCAACAGGTGAGAGATTTAACCACTCTGTCCTGCAGACCCTGAGAGGAAGCAACTCGCCAAAGACAGAAACTCAATATGGCAAAGGGCCCAGGTGTACACAGCAGCCAGCATCTCTCCCACGACAGAGTCCGGTGCGCCCTAGGACACCTCTGCAGAAACAATGCAGGGAGAACCAACCGGAGATGCCATCCTTGAGAAGAGGAAGCTCTGAGCAAGAAAAGGTTCTTGATAGCAAGGAACATAAAAGTCAACTGTTACCAGAACAATACGGGCCTCCAGAACATCAGACTGTCCCAAGACATGGTGCTACAGTCTGGGATGTAAATGAAGATCAGGTCCAAAGCTGGGCTGCAGAACTGGTTTTAGCGTTGGAAGGACTCCACCAACAAGGGGTATTATGCCGGGACCTCAACCCACGAAACTTGCTGCTAGATGTTGATGGTATGTTTCTCTCTGTAACAAGACACTGATTATTAAACAAAGAAAGGTATGCTCCATAGGGAAGCTTATAAGTATTTCAGGGGAGATGTGTAAGTAATTCGGAAAGGTATATTGAATATTATAAGGTAACATAAGAAGGGATGTAGGAAAAAAAATAATTCACAAATACTATTTTTTTAGTCACAGCATTTCAAATAAAATTATTGGGATAGACAAGTTTGAAAAGGACATGATCTTTATAGGTTAAAAAAAGTTGAAGCCTGTGTCAGTTCCTAGTTTAGCACAATTTAGCTTTGGTGGAGCAACACCCCTGTCCTTGAGGCTTGTTGCTCATAAGCAATGCAATGGAAACAGTGCTCAAGCCCTGGGGACTTTTTGAATAACAGGGATGATGCCATCACCCCCCACTCACAGCTTCTCTCCCTTCTGAGCATAGGTGCAGTCTTTACAGTAGCTTGCAGAGAAGTCAGTTTTCCCCAAGAACAGTGGCTGGAATTCTGTGAATTGACAAGATGCTGCTGGAACTTCCAGTGGTACATATTCCCACTGGCTTGGCGCAAACTCAAGGACCCCAGTGGAGACACATTAATTGCCAGTTGAAAGGCACTGAAAGCCACACTGTTTGTCTTCCAGGTGTGCAGTTAACCAATAGGATTTCAGCTATTATATTGTTAAAGAGCTATTGCATTTCAAAATATATGATGGTAATTTAGTCTTGAATAGATAATTAAGAGAACATTAGATTTAAAAATAACAACCAAAAACCATCCCTCATTTTCACTTAAAATGCTGCTGCTTGTTGCTAGCAAAATTGTATTCAAATTTTCAGGTGCCCAGGTATGGAGCCCTCAAAATTAGATGTTTGCCATTACCTGGTTCAGCTCTATTCAACCCATACAATTTCTCACAACATAGTTTGATTGGGTTATTTTCATTGCTGAAGTCACTTCAACTGTATTTATCCAGAAAAATATTTACACTTTTGCAATGGCTGTGCCTTATCCTTGTTATCCTATTTACTAAATAGCAGGCACCAAAGATACAGACATAGGGGCAGTGTGAGATTTGTAGATCAAACACAGTTTTAAGTGGAAGGAAGTCACTTCTATAATCCTGAGATTCATCTTTTTTGAAGTGGTTTTGCAAAGCTCCAAACGAAGCAGTAGGTAAGGGTTAAAAAAAAGCAACACCCTGAAATATGGGCAGGATTTCTGATGCTGTTGCGCTTGGTTTTGCATAATTTATCTTGATTACTTATAGGTCACATTCGTCTGACCTATTTTGGCCAGTGGAGCGAGGTAGAACCACAGTACTGCAGCCAGGCATTGGAAGATTTATACTGTGCTCCAGGTGAGAGGAAAATTATCCCCTTTTTTCTCACCCTCTACAGCTACGGTAATATATTCCTCTCCACAGCTTGAAGCTGAGAAACCAGTCTTATGCTGCCAATGCAACTGTTTATAACCTTTGTCCAGACTATTACAACAGGAGAAGAGAGCTCTCTTCCTTGTTTTTCTAGTCTGCCTACTTTGTGGTTCATGTCATTTTCTTTACAGAGGTGGGTGGCATTTCTGAACTAACGGAAGCCTGTGACTGGTGGAGCTTTGGGGCACTGCTATATGAGTTACTCAGTGGAATGGTAAGTAGCCCAACATTTTTGTTTATGTTTAGAAAGGCTATCTCATACAGAAAAGCTGAAGGCAAGATACAGACACAGCAACATGTGAATTGTAACATCTATAGTGATGCCAGGCAAAATCTGTAGTAATGATTGTTATGAGGCAGCATAGTATTGTTAAAACTGATGGGAAATTCAGAATCTAGTTGTATTGAACCGTGAAACTTCACTGGATTGCCTTTGACCACGTCACATTCTCTCAGCCTAACCAGCCTCTTAGGCCTTAAATGGAGACAAAATCTGTATACACTGCCTTGAGTGCACTGTAGGAAAGGCAACATATAAATGTATTTTGTACATTACTAGAGACTTTGTTTAATATTATTTTTGAAAGAATATGTATTGTTGGAAATGCACAATCTTCTGCTACTATTTTTGCAGTGGCATGGCATCACACTGTTCAGACTATTAGGTTCAACAAGAACACACTTTGCTGCAGGATAAACTAGTTTCTAAGGAGCTCCATTTTCTCTTTCAGTCTTTATCCCAGAATCACCCCTCAGGGATTCATCCCCATACACAGATCCATCTTCCGGAAAAGCTCAGTCAGTCTGCTTCTGCCCTGCTGACCGAGGTGAGGCCGCTGTCCATCTGACACGAGGGAGGGAAGACAGGCTCAAAGAAACAGGCTGCTTCCTGTATATTGGAAATTTGACCTATCCTACATCTTTTTTCCCCTTCCAGCTGCTGCAGTATGATCCCAAGCAACGTTTGGGCTCTGGAAAAGATGGTGTGAACAGGATCAAGTCACATCCTTTCTTCAGCAGTATCCAGTGGAGCAAGATGGCTGCATACTAAGAAATGAACAATGGAACTTGTGGTGGTGGAATGTTTACCTGTTGGCCTACCTGTGGCAAGATGACCCATACCCAGATGTACCATACCATTCCTGGGCCTTGAGAACATGGATGGTGTTGTTTCTCCAGGACAATGCCACGAAACTAGTCAAGAATCTAGGTTTTCTGTCTTTGAGTTGCCCTGATTCTGCTTCCTAGCAGTTTGCCACTTGCAGTTTTGGAAAGTTTAACTTTATCTTTCAAGAATCCCAGTCTTTGTGGAGATGATGAGTACTCTCTTTGAGACATGGTATGTATAAGATCAATTAGGTTGCCTTTTCATCATTCCCTGAAGAATGTAAGTTGGTTTTCACTATTTCTTATGCTTCCTGACAGTCCAAGGCCCAAAGAGACAGATTCCTTCTCTCTGATCCTGTCGCCTTCTACTTGCTTGTCAATCATATCTCTTTCCCAACTCACCATGCTAATGATTCTTCTAGCCCTTCCTTCTCATGCTGCTCCATTGCTTCTCACATCTCTCTCCCCCAGTTTTAATCCTGAATCATCTTACTATTATTACAAGTGTGATACATTCCAACTTACTGGATCATTTCGGCTACACTATCATTAAATGCAGTTCAGGGGTAACAAGATATATTTCTCAGTTTGCATGTGCACCTTCTGGATTGGGTTTCTTCTGCAGAAATAAGTCAAACTATTAGAGGGAAAGTACATACAATGCTCTTTGTGTGATCTCTCTATGGATCTTCCATTTTCTTGCCTGTGAACATTTTAAAATTAATAAAAGAAACACAGCACAACCAAGTACTTGTGTGGATTTTTAGATATCTTGCTGACTTCTTCTGTTCCAAGACCTCTATTCAGAGCATGTTACCATAGCCTCTCGAGACTGAATGGATGCTTACTCTGCTGACTTCTTCAGCTGAGGCCCCCATGCAGTGGTGTAGACTGAATGCCAGCAGTGGCCCCAAAGCCTTCCTCTTAAGCAGGCACTGTATTTCATCCCCCCCCCAACTCTATTTAGCCTGAGCATACATCGAACTGCTCCAGGTACACTGTTTACTGTAGCTACATCATAACTGATTAAGGAGTCCATATGTCTGAGTAAATCAAGTCCAGTTTCTTGCATTTGTTCCTTGTGAGATTTTTGGTGCTATTTTTGTAGCTGTTTTTAATAGTAGCCCAGTTTGTATACAGTGCATGAAGATGCAATGTTTTTGAAATCTAAACTGTCTAGTGAACATGTATACTGTTGCAGCATATGGACACAAAAACTTTTTCCGCAGCTGTATGTTAAGTGCAACAGTTCACAAAGACCAAATCAGACCAGAACAGGAAGTCATGATGACAAAAAGTTAAGAATTACAGCCATAGAGGGAGGGAGAACATGTGGCCCTTTAAGTGCTGCTGGACTCCCTACTGCCATGACCCCTCATCACTGGTGTTTGCCAGCTAGGGCTAATGAGAGCTAAAGTCTAGCAACATTTGAAGGACCATAAATCATTCATCTGATTTATATCTTCCACACAAACAAGCTATAATGAGCATATCTATGTCCAACACTTTCCAATCCATCGTTGAAACATCTCAACTCCGCAAGTTCACTAGCCATGCTCCTCCAGTTGCCAGTCCCTCACAAAGTATGAGGTATTCCATTTTCCCATTAGAGGCCTTTGGCTGCGGAGGTCTTTTCTAATCATCCCCAGGACTCGGGAATGAGAGCCAGTAGCAAGACAGACCAGATATCTCTGCGCTATAGCCACAGAACAAACGATCATCTGTAACCATTAGTTTAGGTTAAAGGAATAGCCATTGAGACACTACCAAAATTTAGTATCAGCAATATAATGCCCCTGAAAGCAGAAAGCCATTTCCAATGGGTTGTCCTCTGTCCTGAATACCTTCCTTTCCAACAGTAACCTCAAGCCAATCTGGAGAACCTACAAAATATAAGGAGAGAACCTGAGAAGGGCTTGTGCCTACCCAAAACATCAAAGACTGCACTTTTAAGTCTGTACAGTCTGGAGAAAACACAAGTGCATGTCTGTAGCCCAAGCACTGTCATCACAGCAGCATTATCCAAATACACTCTGGAAATTGGACACTGACAACCCCATCCACTTCACATGAGCATTCTCAATCTGTTACTGAAGCCCACGTCACAGAATTTTAAGTTTTACCATAGAAAGGTTTGCGTGTGTTGTGTGTGTGTTTTGTGCCATCCAAGTTGGAGCTGACTTATAATGATCCTAGAGCACTGGCGGCGAACCTTTTTGGGCTCGTGTGCCCAAACTGGGGGAAAAAGAAACACAAAACAAAACAAAACACCAAAAAACTAGCGGGCAGTATGCCGCAGCGGCGACAGAACTGGAACTGGTGGTGGAAGGGGGAATCCCAGGCACGAAGGCGCCTCGGGACCCCACTCCAGAGCTACCTGATGATTTGGCTGTACGGGAGGGGGAGTAGCAATCCGGCGACTTATGGCTCACATGCTGGCAGAAAGGGCTCTGCATGCCAGCTGTGACATGCGTGCCATAGGTTTGCCATTGCTGTCCTAGAGCTTTCAAGAAAGACATTTAAGGAGTGATTTTACCAGCTCTACTCCCCCAGTGGCTGAGCAAGGGATTCAAACTCTGTTCTCTAGTCCCAGTCCCTTACTCTATCTACTACACTATACCGGGAATAGAAAAGTTTAGAGAAGTCTGTTTTCTTAATAAGCATCTTTCATATTCTGTCATCCACCTTTAAATTAGGATGTCCTTCATTCTGTTCACAGACTATTAAAAGCACTGGAGTTACGGGAATTGATGCTTTTGGGTTTTTCTTTTTTTCTTTTCTTTTTTACTTTTTCACCAAGAATTCTCTAGGAATTTTCCAGACAGAAATCTGGTAGGCATACCCTAGAAACAGGGTTTCCTGACAAATGTAGATCTTTCTAGGAATCATAGTCTCACTGCTCATTAGGCTGTATTAGAGGCTGCCTCCCAAAGAACTAAATCTGATCTGGCTACAGTGACACATGCCTTAATTATATTCTGACTGGATTACTGTTAACAGCAGGTCAAAATATATGTTCTCTAGGGTTGGTTACAGGGATCACATAACCCCTTGTTACAGTAGCTCCACTGGCTACTGACCCATTTTCAGGCACAATTTAAAGTCTTGGCTCTAACCTATAAAGCCCTACACAGCTCGAGTCCAAGCTATCTCAAGGACCGCATCTCTCATTAAGAGCCTGTTTGGGTGTTAAGATCATCAGGGGAGGCTTTTCTCTCTGTCCACCATTGACACAGGTGGATTTGGTGAGTTCACAGGAAAGGGCCTTCTCTTTTGCTGCTCCCAGACTCTGGAACTCCCTCCCACAGGAGACCAGACTGGCCCCATCTTTGCTGTCCTTCCACAAGCAGGAAAATACCTTTTTCTTCAGACAAGCTTTCCCTCAGTGACTGGCTGCCCAAGTGGAGGCTCTAAAAGGATTGCTGTGCTGTACTGTTTTGAATGTGCTTTTTGTGTTCTTGTTTACCATTTCTTACAGTAGTATTGGTTTGATCCCTTTTAGTATTTGTATACTTACTACTTTTGGCTTTAAATATTGTCTTTTAATGATGTAAACTGCCCTGGATTCTTTTAAGGGATTTTTATTTGTTTAAATAAATAAAAATAATAAATAAACTTATCAGAAATATCTATACCTTCTAGGAAACATTGAGGCAGTTTCCCTGGTTTTGAAAGTAAATACAGGCTGAACAAGGCACCTGGGGAGGCAAGAAAAGCTGATCTGCAAACTTCTGTTTCTGGACTGAAGGTCCCAGAATTCTGCCTAGGGAATTCCTAGAGTCCAAAAAATCCAGAATTATCATTCCTAGCAGTTACAATAAACATGTCCCTTCTTCCTATAGAAACTTTTATCTTCTGATAATAAAACCATCACCAAAAGCTTAACAGGACTAGCTTTGCTGGATGCCTCAACAGAAAGTTTGTTGTAACCTTTGTTATGATGATCCCTTCAGAGATCAAGCTCTCCAGGGTAGCTATTTATCTTACTAACAAACCACTGTGGTGAAGTAACTTTAAATCTCATGAACACACAGATTAATGCTTTTCACAGAACAGAGTACCCTGTGATATAGAGACTGAGATCATGATTTTCTATTACATTTGAACCTGGCAACAAGCTATAATTTATATGCAAACTACCATAACAAATTAATTTGAACTATGTTTGAGAGAAACCATTGTTTTCTTGTTTGGATACAATTTTAAACAATATTTTGCTGTTAAATCAGAAAGCAAAAGGGGACAGGACTGAGCAAGGACATGTTACCACTGATTAGATCTGACACCTGAGCTAACCAGGAATGAGGCCGTTTCTATGACACATTAGCAATTACACTAACCAGAAGGAAAGTCTTGAAGAGTTTATTTCCGCTATTGTGAATAAGAGGGCCAGAATAAAATCATCCCACATTTCTTTCCTTGATGCTATAAGCAACTGGGACACATTTTGGAGTGTAACTGTATTACTTCCCTCCTTTAAACCCTATCCCTCTCAGACATTTCTCTCATTCATATGCACACATGTAATTTCCTTATTTTATTTTGTTTAAAATCTGTTGTGTTAAATACTTTAATTACAAGTTCTGTGCGGCAACAAGAGTAATAAACCCTGCAGGCACTAGCAACCCTCCCACTCAACAATACATGGGCACACTATTGTACTAAGGATATGTCTCCATGAGCCAGCAGGCACGATTGGGATACATACCACATATGACAGTCTAGTCCCAATCCATGTTACCACCTAATCAGCCCAAACCATTGCCAACATGAAGCTGATGTAACCATCCAGTGAGGATTAGATGGAACATAGGACAGCTGCAGAGGGTTGTTATCTCTCTCTAAACCTCAGCCCCCAGTCAATTGGAACTGGTCCTGACAGTCAGAAGGGACACCAAGTCTGCTTTCTAGCAGACTCTAAAACATAAAAGAAATAGTTCCATCTGGAGTTCTCACTGACTTCTTCCTGTTCTTGCGACGGGTGGGTCAGAGGAAGATCCTGGAAAACAATCCTTTCGGTCACCTCTCAGCTAGTAGCAGGGGGTATAGAAAATGGCCAGAGAGGCAGTAACCCCTGGAAGTGCCTCACCCTTGCTAAGGTCAAGAAACCACAAGATGGCTGGCGTACAAGATTTACCCTCCATTACTGGAGGTGTAGAAGATCAGGCACTGCAACAGAGTCACCTTAGAGGACCCCAGGCTAGGTTCACTGTGCAAGATAACCTTCAAGTTTAGTGGAGACCCACCACCAGCCCTGCCCCTCTCTGGCAGCCTGGCTGGCTGACAGTAAATTAAAGCTGAAGTTCTGTATAAGACTAGCTTGAGAAGGAAGCTCTAGCTAAAGAGCAAGGAGCTTCTGTTCCCAGGAGATCTCAGAAGAGAAATCAAGTTAGATCTATTTGGAGTGAGATATGTGGAAGAGAGGATGGTAAGCTGTATCTGAATAGGTCAGAACGTCTGCTTGTCTACTCTGGGGAAGAAAGTGAACTATCTTTGGAAGAGGCAGGAAAGGTGGGTGGCAAATTACCCTCAAGGTTCCTTTCAAAGCATCTCCTGTCACTAGGAAGAGGAGGAGACTGGAATGAAGCCCTGCTGATCCCTGAATGTCCTCTATATTCCTTTTGTTGGTGCTGTAGCCTTGCTCTGCTGGGTGAGGAGGGGGAGGGAGATGTGCTGCTGAGGCCCATTACAAGTCAAGCAGCAGCACACGAGGATCTTCCACTGCAGCCTTGATCTTACGCAGGAAGGTCACGGCCTCTCTACCATCAATCAACCGGTGATCATAGGTCAGAGCCACAAACATCATTGGTCGCACCTCAACCTAAAAAGAGAAATATCATCGTTAAACCAAATAATTTTCTTTATTTCTGTTCTCATTCTCAAGGCCTAGGTAAGTAATATTTCAATACTCATGCATTAGGAAGAGAAATTTCTAGTCACACATAGAATTTGTTACAGAATCTACACAGATCTACAAGGTGTGCATTCTATGACACTGCCATCTGAAACTATGCCCCCAAATTTCAACCACTGGCCATCCAGCGTTTTTAAAACAAAAACTAAACACATAAAACAAACAAACAAACAAAACAAATAAAGGGTTGGGACAAAAACTAGGTTCCAACAGAACTATCGATCTTTGGCCGTGCTATCTGTCATCAAACTGTGATTACAAAATACAGTACCAAGGTACTGTAAGTGTCACTAGGATGGTTCCAAAGGGGAAGAACTGGAATTCTCGATGGGTTCAGGAAATACAAGAGTTGTAAATTTAGTCCTAACCTTGACAATTTTCCAGTTGCCTGGGCATAGCCAAAAGAGATGTAGCTGTCTCTGAGCTAGTTTTTTTCTTCTTCCAAGTAATTTGTGGTTTTATTGCACACAAATATTTATTAGCTTCCTGTGCGATATCCCTTCTCAAACATCCTTTTATATTCTCTCAATAGCCACAGTTTCTAAGCAGTAAGTTTTTTCCTTACAGCATTTACAAAGGCTTGTGGTTAAAGCTGTTTTGTCCTCTGCTTAATTAGATGAAGGGACCCTTGCAATGCAGTCATAGCCATGTAGGAGATTCTTTACCATAAGCAGCTCTAATACAGGTTCTAAACTGTGCACTCAGCTGGATCACTTAAAAGTCACCCCATTCACATAAAAGTGGTGCATTAGTGGCCAGGATAACAGGATTTTCCTTAGTGACTGACTGTCTAGGAGATAATAAACAGGATAGTTTATATATTGTTGCTTCTTATATATAACAATAATATATAAAAAACAATATATAGACTGGATAGTTTATATATTGTTGTTTTTAGCAAAGCTTTTACCTAACACTTTTAATATAATGCTATGCTTTTTAAACATTTTAATAATTTTCTTTTTAAAGCTTTTAATACAGTATTGCGTTTTTTGGGATGTAAGCTGCCTTAGGTCCCTTTTTTAGGAGAAAGGCGGTTAAAATATTTTAAAATAAAGAAAAAAAGACATTTTCACAGGTTTTAAGCCAAGTCATTTGGGTCCCTCGATCTGGTACCTACTTTGCCTCCAACAGCAACAGGCCTATCAAAGATGCCATGCATGCCTAAGATAGCAGACTGAGGGGGGTTGATGATGGGTGTGCCAAAAAGGGATCCAAAGACGCCCCCATTGCTAATGGTGAAGGTGCCACCATCCATATCTTCAATGGCAAGCTCATTCTTCCGGGCCTAGAAAGAAACAAGAAAGCAGAAACTTTTTAAATAGTTTAAAGTAGGATACATGAAGAAAGTCAAAATACAGTGAAATTCTGGTTCTCTTGGATCTCTTAACAGCCTTTGACACAGTCAACCACAGTATCTCTCCTGGGCTAGCTGTTGGGGTTCAGGACTGGGGGGGGCAGCACTGCACTCGCTTCAGAGAGTTCAGCTTGGGGATGCTATTTAATCCCTGTGGGTCCTACAATGTAGTATCCCATAGAAGTTGACCATCTCTCCACTGCTGTTCAAAATCTATGTGAAGCCGCTGAGGGAGGCCATTCAGAGATTTGGAGTGTGCTGTCATCAGCAAGCTGATGACAGACAATTCTATATCTTCTTTTCATTTTTGGCAGGGGAAGCTGTGAAGACCCTAGAGTGCTGCCATTCCACAGCTATGGACTGGACATGGGCTAATAGGCTGAAGCTGACCCTGACCAATTAGGGGGCTTTTTGCCTGGTCTGGATGGGGGCACACTGTCCCTGAAGGGTCAGGTACATATTTTAGGTGTGCTTCTGGCCCAGCCCTCTTGATGGAGAATAAGGTCCTTTTTTCAACTTAGACAGATTGCACACTTCCGCCTCTTATCTCGACAGGAAGTCCCTAATAACACTGGTTCACACATTGGTATTCTCAAAGGCTGACCATTGCAATTGCCTTAATTTAAGCAATTATTTAATTATTTGACTGTGGTTTGTTTATTGTATACATTGATTTATTTATTCTATTTATTTACTTATTTATTTAAATTTTTGTGCTCCTCATACAGTGGCCAGGCCACTACCTTGGTCAGCTTACAATACCATAAGAACATAAACTGATAACTAATACTACTGTTGCCACCAGAGTCAGATTAGTGTCCTTTAGATATAATTGAAGTTATTGGGATGGGGTTTTCTTTTTCTGTTTGTTGATTTCAATTTAGGTTTTGTCCTTAATTTTTATGCTTCTTTTTGCTGTAAGCCACCCATAGCAGTGGCTTGCCATTAGATGGGTGGGTAGAAAATAAAATAAAAGTAATCTCAGCACAGTAATGTATGGTTGTGTCACTTGTGAAAGCAGTGATCTCTACAAAGAAAACCTGCTTTCTAGTAACTTAGGAATTCTCGTGCAGGGGTCAAAGAGTGCTCTTTTATTTTATATACAATTGAATGTTGTTTTTTTTAAGATCCCTGGTCTGATCTTGTAGGACATCTTAATTAAAAGCTTCTGAAAATTGAAACTACACAAAATCTTTGCTTCTTGTGAAACTGTTAAGCCAGAACCATCCTCTCATTAAACACATTAGGTAAAGGTTCCCCTTGACATTTTTAGTCCAGTTGTGTCTGACTCTATGGGGCGGTGCTCATCCCGTTTTTCAAGCTGTAGAGCCAGCATTTGTCCGAAGACAGTTTCCACTGCCATGTGGCCGGCGTGATGAGGGAATGCCATTTTACCTTCCCACCATAGTGGTACCTATTTATCTACTCGCATTTGCATGCTTTCCAACTGCTAGGTTGGCAAGGAGCTGGGACAAAGCGACGGGAGCTCACTCCATCACGTGGATTCGATCTTATGACTGCTGGTCTTCTGACCCTGCAGCGCAGGCTTCTGTGGTTTAGCCCACAGCACCACCACATCCTATTAAACACATTACACTCTCCTATTTACCCTTCTCCGTAACGACATGAAAAGTGAAAACTCTGTATGTATCCGCCCCATTTTCAACTTCCTGCAGCATTGTCACAGTCATCATCCATTACCTTTTCCCCCAGCTCATTGATTGCTCTCTCAATGTCAGCGAAATTCATTTTTTCTACATTTCTGATGACAGGGACGACGAGACCCTACAGGAAAGACAGGTATTTGAATCAAATGGAAGGTTTGCAATATCACACACCATTACAGCCAAAGCCAATGGAAGAACAAGCTGTCACTGGACAGAACAGTTTCTGTAAAAGGACTAACTGTTGGAGCTCATGTAATTGGCTTTGCGGGTAAAAACATTCTACAGTGTGCAACAAGCCACTGGGACCACGCTACAGGCTGAATTAATCTTCTCTGAGGAACACACACAGAAACTTAGAGATTTTGATTCCAAGTTCAGAGAGTACCCTATTAGATTTTTTTAAAATTGAGGGCATTGGGGTCATCCTGCTGCCCATTCCTGTTATAACCAAATCTATTTGTTTCTAAAATCCACATCCAAGCAGTGATGGCAGCCCAGTACTGAAAGTTAGGTAGACCGTTCCTTTGTTTTGTTCATGAACTGCAGAGGTGTTCCAAGTGCCTTTTGCTACTGGTGCCCCCTATGAATCAGGAAGAGGAACCTGTTTAACTCAATCCCGAGAGACTTAAGATCCACTACCAATTTTGTGCAGGAGCTTTGGACAAGAGCAACTGCTCTCACTTTATGTAGGACTACATAACACTGAGAAGTTCAAATGTGGCATATGAATTTCAATTTCAAACAGCTGAAAACCCATCCCCATTCCAGCAGGCTGATATAGAGATAATGAATAGTTTCACAATACATACCCTAGGAGTTGCAACTGCAACACTGATATCCACATATTCCCTATACACAATCTCTTTGGTTGTATCATCAATCACTATAATAAAAAAGAAAAACAAGCTGTAATAATGCAGCACCAAAAGTAAAGGCTCTAGTTCATATGAATCATGCTTTATCTAATCCTCCCTTCAAGGCCGTGGAGAATTAAAAGCACAGAAGAGAAACTGACCTACCAAGGGTCAACAGAAAAAAAAATCAGATTTTCACTACTCAACAGCTTGCGTCCCTGACTGCTCAGCAGAAAAGCTTCCAAGGCCTTCGCCCTTGTGTTGTAGGTTGAAAAAGAAATTCAGCATTTGATTCTGCTACTTTCTCCAGCCTATAATGAAACACTATTTATTTCAGATCCTCCACCTTTGCCAGAACGTTTGTGGAGAGGTGGGTGGAAATTTGTTTCAATTACATAGAAGCCTGACTAAGAGAAGATCAAACAAGAAGTCTATTCTGCTGCTTGGTTGTTACCTTATCCAAACATCCACTTAAGTAAGAGAAAAACCTCCCTTTTAACCACCTTTTGTGGTTGCTTGAGGACTCTAGAGACTGAAGCAACCTTCTGCTCACTTGTACAGCAGGAGTAATTTTTTTAAAACATAATTCATTCATTCAGTTTTTATACTGCCGGTCTAGCAAGCCCACTATCTGGGTGTACAACAAAATTAAAAAGAACACATAAAATTAACAGATGCTAAACTAACTATACAGTGGTGCCTCGCAAGACGATATTAATCCGTTCTGCGGAAATCGCTGTCTTGCAAAAACACCGTCTTGCGAAACCAAATTTCCCATAGGAATGCACTGAAAATTAATTAATGCGTTCCTAGGGGAAATTTTTTTAAAGGAAGTTAAGAGGTAGGGAGCTGGGAAAGCACCATGGGGGAAAAGGGAGGAAAAAAGCATTTTTCCCTTCCGAGGCTTGCCGAAGGCTGGAGGAAGAGGTGGGAACTTTAAAATTGGTTTCAGACAAGCCTCTGCAAACACCGATTGCTGCGCAGAGGGACCCACGCGAGTCCTCCCATGGTGCAAGGTAAGCCAGGGTGTGTGGTTTGGGGGTACCTCCGCCAGGGTTCTGATGGCTTCTCATGCACCATCAGAGCCCTGGCGGGGGTGCCCCAAAACCACCCGTGCAGGAAAAGCCTCCAAAGTGCTCTAAAGCAGGCACGGGTGATCGCAGTGTGAAAAAGGCCCATTGGAACCATCGTTCTGTGATGGGTAAATTGATAGCAAAAAACCATCGTAAAGCGATTTCGTCGTAAAGCAGGGCAACCGTCTAGCGAGGCACCACTTTAATTACAAATTGCAAGATAAGCAGCAGAAAATTAATAAACAGGAGTTCTCTCATTCAACAAGATATGTATATCCTGTCTTTACGTGACTGCCCATGAGTCTCCCATCCCAATTACTGAGCAGATCCATACTTGGTTAGCACCAGTAATGACATAACATCTATTCAATGTCAGCTGATTCTTTCATTTAAGAAGCATCAATGTGAGGTGACTCCTTGTTTGAATAGCATTGGACAAGAGACTATATGACTTTGACAAGTCTGCAAGTGGTTATCAATAATGGAAGAGCCCTTGTTATGGCCAAAATTAACAATAATCTCTATTAACAGAGAGCCAGTGATGCCTAAAGAACACTTACACAATTGTGATATGTGTCATATGCAAGAAATACAACCATCAGCAATGCCCCAAAACATCCAGCATGACACTTGCATGAGCTTAGAGATCTGACAGATAATATGGAAGTGCTATATTAGACCTCCAAATATCATCTACTACTGTCAAAGAACAGGATGACACAGAGATAATAACAGTGGAGGTAAATTGTACAGTATCCTTTGTTTATAAACCACCTAATGCAACCTTTTCCTTTAAAACTCCCAATAGTTTCCATAAGCAAAAAATAATTTTATAATTTGAGACTTCAATTGCTACAGCAGTGTCTGGGGATATGCACTTTATGACAGTGAAGAAGTAGTGCTAAGATGGGTGGACATCTTCCAACTAGCCCATATCTACAAAATAAACTTCCCTCATTTTTCAATGAGGAACATCACAATGTGGTTTCAACGTGGAATTGGTATTTCCCAATGACCTTCTAGTCCAACAGTGTGCAAAGTCAGTCTGCATTCCAATTAATACACAATACTGGCCAATAATGTGTCAACTCACAGCACCGGTCAGACCATGCACAGTACCATTCCACAGAAGGAAGATACAATCTTTTAAAAGCCGATTGGCAGACATTTAGTACAACACTGGATGGAATTTATACTGAACTTCTGTCCAGTCCCAGAGGCCCCTGGTCAGTTTGTCCAGGCAGTGGAAAAAATCACAGAATCCACACAGAACCAACTACCTCCAAGGCCTAACGTTGGAAACAGTGGTAATTTATTTTTTGCTATTTGAATTAAATTACTTGAGTAAAGAAACCCCTTTGGCAGGTCAGTGATTGATTTATTTGGTTTCAAAAACTAAAAGGGATAAGTGGATAAAACTTATGGAAGAAATAAATATGATAATAAATAGTCAGAAGGCCTGGAGATTATTAAAGTGGCTTAATAATTGCCCATCTAAAGACTCTACTCATGCAAACATTCCAACAAATCAAATGGCCCATCAACTCTTTATTAATGGTAGGTCTGAACATTGCCATAGGAAACTACAACCTAAATTTGAAAGAAACAACTGGAGACCCTTACAAGATCATTCCATGTAAGCAAATTGGAATGTCAGACAAAGGTGCATGTTATCTTTTTATCTGTTCAATCTATATGCAGAACATATCATATGGAAAGCTGGGCTAGATTCAGGAGGAGGAGTGAAAGTAGAAAAAATATCATTAATTGAAGATATGCATCTTACTGGCATAAAGCCAGTAAGAAAGATTTGGATATCCCAGACAACCCAGACAATGTAGTTGCTGACCTTGAGCCAGACATCCTGGAGAGTGAAGTCAAGTGGGCCTTAGAAAGCCTGGCTAACAACAAGGCCAGTGGAGGTGATGCCATTCCAGTTGAACTATTTAAAATCTTAAAGGATGATGCTGTTAAGGTGCTACATACAATATGCCAACAAGTTTGGAAAACTCAACAGTGGCCAGAGGACTGGAAAAGATCAGTCTACATCCCAATCCTAAAGAAGGGCAGTGCCAAAGAATGCTCCAGCTACCATACAATTGCACTCATTTCACACGCTAGCAAGGTTACGTTCAAAATCCTCCAAGGCAGGCTTCAGCAATATGTGGACCGAGAACTCCCAGAAGTACAAGCTGGATTCCGAAGGGGCAGAGGAACTAGAGACCAAATTGCTAACATGCGCTGGATTATGGAGAAAGCCAGAGAGTTCCAGAAAAATATCTACTTCTGCTTCATTGACTATGCAAAAGCCTTTGACTGTGTGGACCACAGCAAACTATGGCAAGTCCTTAAAGAAATGGGAGTGCCTGACCACCTTACGTATCTATCTCCTGAGAACTCTATATATGGGACAGGAAGCAACAGTTAGAACTGGATATGGAACAAGTGATTCGTTCAAAATTGGGAAAGGAGTATGACAAAGCTGTATATTGTCTCCCTGCTTATTTAACTTATATGCAGAATATATCATGCAGAAGGCTGGACTGGAGGAATCCCAAACCAGAATTAAGATTGCCGGAAGAAATATCAACAACCTCCGATATGCAGATGATACCACTCTGATGGCATAAAGTGAGGAGGAATTAAAGAACCTTGTAATGAGGGTGAAAGAGGAGAGCGCAAAAAATGGTCTGAAACTCAACATCAAAAAAACTAAGATCATGGCCACTGGTCCCATCACCTCCTGGCAAATAGAAGGGGAAGATATGGAGGCAGTGACAGATTTTACTTTCTCGGGCTCTATGATCACTGCAGATGGAGACAGCAGCCACAAAATTAAAAGACGCCTACTTCTTGGGAGGAAAGTGATGACAAACCTTGACAGCATCTTAAAAAGCAGAGACATCACCTTGCCAACAAAAGTCCGAATAGTCAAAGCTATGTTTTTTCCTATAGTGATGTATGGAAGTGAGAGCTGGACCATAAAGAAAGCTGACCGCCGAAGAATTGATGCCTTTGAATTGTGGTGCTGGAGGAGGCTCTTGAGAGTCCCCTGGACTGCAAGGAGAACAAACCTATCAATTCTAAAGGAAATCAAACCAGATTGCTCAATGGAAGGACAGATCCTGAAGCTGAGGCTCCAGTACTTTGGCCATCTCATGAGAAGAGAAGACTCCTTGGAAAAGACCTTGATGTTGGGAAAGTGTGAAGGCAAGAGGAGAAGGGGATGACAGAGGATGAGATGGTTGGACAGTGTCATCGAAGCAACCAAGATGAATTTGACACAACTCTGGGAGGCAGTGGAAGATAGGAGGGCCTGGTGTGCTCTGGTCCATGGGGTCACAAAGAGTCAGACACGACTAAACGACGGCGGTGGCAGAAAGCAGCAATGATTTAAAGTGACTTAAATAGGACTACAGTTGAACATTAACAGAACAAAATTATGACTACAGAAGAACTACAGAACTTTGAGGTTGATGATGAAGCAATTTATATAGTGAAATATTTTGTATCAATCCAATCAGTTATCAATCAAAATAGAGACTGCAGTCAAGAAATCAGAATATTGAGACTTGGAAGAGCAGAAATTAAGAAATTAGAAAACGTTATCAAATGTAACGATATGTGACTGGAGACCAAGACTAAGAACATCCATACTATTGTATTCCCGATCAATAAGTATGGGTGTGAAAGCTGGACAGTAAAGAAAGCTAATCAGAAAAATATTCATTTGTTCAAAATATGTTGTTGGAAAAGAGCTCTGTGGATACCTTGGACTGCCAGAAAGACAAACAAATGGGTCCTAGACCAAATCAAGCCTGAACTTTATCTTCATTCCCTGCAACAAGGAATTATGCCATGCTACTGCACAGTCAGTCATGCACCTCCTACACGACTAATGAGGCAATGTGCCAGCAGAACTGCTTTGAGGATTTCGCTTCTGCCTCTGCTGTTACATAATGATTGCAAGTACTGCCACTGAGCAACTAGCTACTGCATCTGTGAATCTTGAAGGAACAGTAGAGAATGGCAGGGTCAGAATACTGGAGAAAAAAAATTAACATGGGTGGAAACTCAGGAAAGTCTAGCTTCCTAAACTTTCCTGAGAACTGGATTACTTGGAAGTCACTTAATAGGCTAAGAAATGGAGTTGGCAGAACTAAGGTGAGCCTATGAAAGAGGGTCTTCATACCAACACAGCTCTCTGAGTGCAGAGAAGAATGGGCAACTTCACATCTATGTCAGGGTACTCTAGCGTTCTCAACATCTATCATGGAAGACTTGGTGTTAGTTGCCTCCAAATGCTCTTGATGTTTCCCATTATGGGGCAAACATTATCTGATATATTTTTTAATTGTATGGCACAGGTTCTGTCACAAAAAACATTCCCTCTAACTTCCCATAGTGCTGGGCAGGGGCTCTGTCCCGCATGTGGGGGGTTCCAGCTGCAAACAGAAGCAAATGGGCAGCAACACTGACTTAGCTGCAGGGCCCCAATGCAGCACTGCACACCTGCACAACTTAAGAGGGAACACTGGTCACAAACCAAAACCACAATATTTGCTGTTTTCCAAACTGTTCACTGGATCCAAGAAAAAGATACTATTGCTTTTGATTCAATTACAAGATAATGCAAAATAAAAACAAAACCCTTGCTTCTCTTACTGCCCTCTTCAGATGCTAGAAGGGTGGGAAAGTTGGTAGCAGGGACAAAAAGAACCTTACCAGTAAATCAAGTCAATGGTCCATAAGGATGACAGAATGGGTTGAGCTCTTCTCTAGGAACTTGTACTTTGGGGAAGGACCAAAAGTCAGTTTCATAAATCTCAACACATTGCACTGTCACCTCCAGATGAGCTCAGAAATCACTAGAGGCCAATCTTCACTTTCAAAAAACACAACAAAGGACTGCACCATGCAACTGCATACCCCTCACATGAACAATTGCACAACATGCTGGAAGAAGTGCTCTGGGGATCACACTTCTGCCTTCTCTCTCTCTCTCTAGAATACTCCAATAAAGAGGGACCTCTGGGGGCCATCTCCTGCCCAGCCTTGCTCTAAATCTCTTCAAAAACACACCCTGGAACCTTTGGAAGCACTGTTTTCCTAGTAAGACTATCACTACAAATGTTCCCTCTAAGAATAATGAGTGCTTGAATGCTCGCCCAGAATTCCGTCGGAGCTGTGCATGGACAGTCGGCTTGTTTATTTTCGGTTTCAAATGAAGCCTTGCCCATCCTCATGCACATGGAGTGAGTCTCCTGCACAGCGGAACAGAAAACTAGAGGGAAAGTTGGCTATCATGAACAAGACAAAGTGTACTTCAGTTACAAATTACAAAGATCTCAACTTGATGTAAATATTCAGAACTTCAAGCCCTCTCTCAACTTCACAGCTTTTTTCTGAAAAGAACACTGTGATTTATATTTGGAAAAAAACTTGCACTTAACTCCTCATAAAATCTGAGATTCCTAGCTCTCAGAAAGAATTAGTCATGCATAGTTAGGCACAATCTTTGTTTGAGAAATACAGAACCATTCTTCTCACCTGCGTTCACAATGGGCTGCTCCTGCAGGGCAAAAGCTGCAGCTTTCACAAAGGCAGACATAAAACCAAGTTTCATATTGTGCTTCTTCAGGAAGTTATCCCTGTGCCGGGCTCTCATTTCCTGGATGTTGCTGCAAATACCAGATATTTACACACAATGAACCATTTTGCAGATGCAAAATTCAGACTGACTGGCCTATATCCTCCATATTAAAGAGGTTTGACAGAGATCAAAGCTTCCAACATCTCCTCTCAACATCTTAAAACCTATCATCAACAGAGTAAGATTAATATTATTTGAAAATGCCTCACTGCAGCTTTCTTTTCCACGAAGACTACACAAATCTCTAAATGCCCTAGACTACAGTTAACACCCAAGGACAGATATGAGAATACCAACTTTCTTTATGTTGTTTTTCCTAATCTGGTGTTTTTCAGATATGTTGCACTACAACTTCCATCCTAAAAAGCAAGCATGGGCACAGCTCTAAGTGGTTTCATCAAATCAGCAAGGCTGTATGCCAACATTTGAAACATACAAGATTGTTCAAGAACCTCATCTCCCTGAGAGTGAACTGTCAGGCACATGCAGGTGGCTCCAGAATCAATCAGAGGCATCTTTAATAAAAGTATCTCTGGTACTTTGGCTAACAAAGACCTGTGTCTAAAAATGAGCGGCTTCCACGCTGGGCTAAAATAAACGGCCTGAAGAAGAAGGAAAAGCTTGAAGATAAAATTAAGTGGGATGTGCGCACCTTGTGTTTCCATTATCTACCTAAACCATAAGAGAATTTGCTGTAATTTTTAAAGATAAGTATCAAAAAACAGTGTGACTCTCTGGCCGCACTCAAGAAAACAAAAGCACGTAATGTACACTGGGGTGAAGTCATTTGTAAGACTACCAACATAATGACTCTGAGAACAATTTTCACCCGAAGACAGCAAATGGCAATTTCCACAATGCATTTACTGCAAGAAAATGTGGCAGCACAAATTGAACAGGACAACCTTGTCTTGACTATTATAGGCATATACTGAAGTTGAACCTTATTCTTTCTTCCAGACAATATGGTTTTAAAGAGGTTGTTTTGAAACGAAAAGTGCCCCTTTGGGCTTAGACTGTTTGTGTTGCTTTGTGTAATCTTATTTAGAGTTAGGATTACTGTCCAAAGACATTACTGCTCCCAAGATACAAAGAATGCCAGGATGAGGGGTGGGGCTGACAGGAAGAAGCCCCATGGGCAGGCTTCAGAGCAGACACTGATCCTCAGCAGGGAGGCAAAAGGCCTTGGCCTAGCCCCTTGCAAGTCGGCTCCATGGCATACAGGATAGGGGCAATCAATCCAAAACAGATTACCAGCTGCAACAAGAGCCCCCGGCTAGAGTAAAGTGACACCTCCATTAGCCTCTAATAGGTGATAAGTTGCAGCATTTCCTTTCCAATCAGGACTGTTTTGCCAACCTTATTATTCCAAGCACAAATATTTACATGTTTTGTCTTAAGAAGCAGGATAGGATTTCATGGAGAAATCTGATTTGAGCCCTATTTTTCTTAATGCACAGAAATACAACCTTCTCTTTCCCAAAGCCATTAGTACTTAAGGACACAAAAGCACTTGGCTTGAATGCTGTTCATTTCCCCACCCCCAAGCAGAAATGTTAGACTTGGGTGTGAGCTCCAGAACCACGTTTCCATCACATGCACTATCATGTCCTTGCTCAAAATGAGTTTCCACCTTAGACATCAACTATCTAGATGGGAATATAAAATGCAACCTTCATTATGAGGATGTTAAAAGTACCCTGAAAGGTAGAAACCATCCTAGTTAATTTGTTTTATTTATCAACATCTTCCACCTGTGTTCTATCAGTATTATGTGAAATATACACTCAAAAGAGCTGGTCAAAACTACCAAGCTATGATCATCAATACTACTTGAAAGCAGCAGCACGTAAGCTCCATGGGAACCTGACAGACACACATTAATAAACCCAAGTTCCTATTGTTTATATTACAGGCAGTTATACAGACTGACATGAACTGACTGAACACATGGTCCTTACCTCATATCAATTTCATTGAAGGTTGTCAACATGGCACATGTATTTTGAGCCTCTTTGAGGCGCTGAGCAATTCGCTGACGCATCCGATTCATTTTTACCTGGCATGGCACAGAAAAAGACAACAAGAAAATTCTCTACAATCTAAAACAACATCAAAAAGAAAAACACCACAGAAGCATCACTGCTGGGACAGATGGCCACAACAACTAAGGTGGGGAGGCCCACCGCGATTTTGTTTTTTGTTTTGGGAAGAACCTCATTAGGGCAGCAAGCAGCTTCTTAGCCTAAAATCCACTCAGCTGAGAAAGAGTAAAGCCAAGTACATAATGCCAGAGGCGCTGTGATCAAGTAAGGGTCATGGGTAGGAGTAGTCAGAAACCTAGCAGAAGTCACTGTTATAGCCATAAACATCTGCAAAGCAGTTCTGCAGTCAGCTTTGAAATGCTGACGAAGATTTACACATCTGACTACAACTCCTGCAACAAATGTTGAAAAAAAAAGACAGTCTTCATGAGCCAAGAACTTCCTTGAACAGCCCATCAAGTTATTATAGCACAACATTATCACCACATCTCATGGGATTCTATTGGGGCTTTCTGTTACCTCCTTTAGGCAGAACTGTCCCTCCACTCAGTCTCAAGCGAACACATCACCCCATTGTCTGACTCAGGAGATGGTCATCCATCTTATTTCCTCCAAGACAAATATATATCTATATATATCCAATTACCCTTTGTTCCAGTCTGGCACCTTTGCCAGTTCCAGGTTCTACTGCAGGAGTAGCTGGGGTTGGCTTTATTGCAGAGACTGCGGGTAGACAAAAGATAAGTGTAAAGGTATATAGAGAGCAGAGCTGATGTCCAAGGAAACAGAATAATAGCAAGGCCAAGGCCAAAATGAAACATCCATTTAGACAAGGAACTTGAAGCCCATAAAAGACACAATTGCTCAATCAGTGTCAGTGAAGACCCTAACAAATTTCCAATTGGAGCATTCCTCTGCTATAAAGGGGAGAGGAGGCATTAAGGAGGGGTAGCTACTGCCTTGGTCTCACCTGGTTTAGCATCTACAGGGAGTGCCGAAACCGGGGGCACTGGAGGCATTGCTGTAGGTATTGATGCTGCAGGAGGTGGTGCTACGGGTGGAGGTGCTGCAGGAGCTGCGGGCTCTGGTGCAGGGGCTGCAGGCGGCTTGGCCTTGGCAGGTGCAGCTAAATTGCATGAAGAGAAGATAATTACAAATGCAGATAAGAGCCTGGAGGCAATTTTTAACAAACCACATAAACAAGTTCTCAGCATCTTGCACAAAAGCATTCCCAGAACCCGTATCAATAACTCTTCCTGAATTTGGCAACTGACATCTGAGGCCACACTTTCTGGCCTGCCATTAGCCAACTGGCACACTCTAAAGACTGGGCCTTATCAGTTGTGGCTGCACAAATGTGAAAGTCATACATCAAGAATATTTGCCAAGCTTTCTCCCTCAGGTTTTTTATTTTGGCCCAAAGGCTTATTTCATTGTGTTGAACTCTTCTTTTAAACAACTAGTTCTATTGTATTGTTTGCCTATTTCATATCAAGGTTGGGAATCACTGACCTAAACTTTTATATCAAAGTCTCCAACAAATAGTTTAGAAAAATTGCCAGTTACACAATCCTGACTTACCTCCAGTTTTCCTGAGTTTAAATAAAGGTGTCCCTCCTTCCACTTTTCCCCCATCAGGGACCAGAAGTGCTTCAATCACCCCAGCTGTTGGAGCTGGAACCTGCACAGAAGTCTGAAGGCAAAGGAAAAAAACAAGTTCCTTACTAATTATGAGAAGGAAATAAGTAACCCCTTCAACAGGAAGGAACAATACATGAGCAGAATTGGCCCTCTAAAAGAAAAAAAAGCCCACTGTGTAAGTGCATCCTGAAGACACTGCATCCTGAGAAATATGTATTACACTGGAATCTAGTCCTGTATTTATTCACATGACTCCTTCCAAAAAAACTGTTCACCAGTCTATACCATGAATAAAGAAAATGGTATAAATGTTTAATTGATCTTCTTTCCTGGTATAGAAGTTGGGATTTAACCTGAAAATTATAGAGGAAAATTTAACTCCCAGCAAGTGTAATGCAGTGCTGATAGCAGTGGGCTTGTAGCCAAAAACTACAATATTAAACTAATTGAGGTAATGTGTAAGTGGTTGCCCCCTCCCTGTGTTCTGGGTTCTAGATAGCTACCCACTATCTAATTTGTCTACTCCAAATCTGGGGTGGAATGAATTTTATCTTTATACTGACTTTAATCGTTATGGTGATGAAAAAAGAAAAGAAAAGAAAAGAAAAGAAAAGAAAAGAAAAACAGAGTATTTACCTTGTCTGTTTCAATCTCACATACCACTTCATCTTCTGCTACTGTGTCTCCCACAGCTAACAATAAAAAGGATAGTAATTAAATAAGGACCTGTGCTCTACTGCTTTGCGGGTCACAACAATGCTCTTCAGCAGGTGTTACAGTGGACAAGACGCTAGCTTCAAAATTAAAAGATACCAAACACTACTCTCCATCCAAAGGTGCACTCTTTCAAAGCTGTTCCGTTTCCACAAACAACCTGGAAATGGAGCCCATGCTTATCTCCTGATCAGAAATTCCAAACAAAACTATAATAATTACGGTTTGAAATTTGGTTGATGAAAACAACTTGCAAAGTTGAGAAACCATGTGTTGGGATAAACAAATAAATCTGACTTCTTCAAGGAACTCTTGTTTTTTTACGGCTCACTGTAATTCTGCTTTGACATTCTGTTCTTTAAATGTATACTTGGAAGATGCCTTCCACAACCACCAAAGTGACTGGATGAATCTGCTTCTATGGGAACTTGATTCCATAAGCTGCTGGCTTTCTAAGTTATAACCTTGGGCTTAACCTTTAGTTACAGAACAAAAGCATCCAGAAGGTATTTACCGAATCAGAACTTTAGCCTGTTTCTATAGCATACCAGGAAAAACACAGAGGAAAACAGAATTCCCTGATGATGGAAAGAAGCACACGCTTACCTTTCTCCCACCTCACATCTCCCTCTGTGACTGACTCTGCAAATGCTGGTGTGTTCACTGTAACAACTTCTTCCCCTACAAAGGAAAGACAAATATGTACATAGTAAAAACATGTCACATCTGTAGTTACAGACTCTGGAACATCAGTGAACAGATGTTATTTCCAGTAAGAGCTATCAAAGAAATAATCATTTTATACTACTTTAAGACTCCAGATACTGTCCTCGTGGCTCCTAATGACCTGAACATTTCCCTATAATATCCACATAGTGCATCTCTTCTACCCACAGCTTTAATCCTCCTTTCTTGGCTTAATTTTTATCTCCCTTTCCACAAATACTAAAACTCAGTCGATGAAACTGACTGGCAATAGTCGAAGTATGGCAATACGTCTGCAGGGAATGTATAAATTATGAAACTAATTATTCTGGGACATTATCATCCAGTTACTCTCATTTTTCACTCTGTTTACCATAGTTTAGTGCAAGTGTATTATCACAGGCAAAGTGGGCAAGATGCAGCTCTTTACATCTTGCTGGACTGCAATGTTTTTTGGTGACAAGACTTGATGGGTGTTACAGTTCAGTAGTATTTTGAAGGCCACACTTTCACTTACCCTAAGCTGCATGAACAACCCCTGAAAGTTCCCTGGTTTACAAAATATTAATAAAATGTCTCAAATAGAGTTGGGTTTTTTAAATATTCATATACAATACCCCCGCACAGCTAGACGTAACGATAGTCCGCTCACGTATCCGCTGCTGCTGCAGGCTCCGCTGTCCTTCCAATCGCTCTGGAGCTTGCAGATGGCTATCCACTCATCAGCCTGGCAGGAAGACTCGTCTTTCATCCTTCTGCCAGGAATGGATAGCCAACTGTGGGATCCTGATTGACTGGAAGGAGATCGGAGCTGTCAACAGCAGTAGATGCGTGAGTGGACAGTCCGGCGCCAGGGGACCGGACCCTTGTTACAGCCAGCTGTGCAGGGGTATTCGTATATGAATATTCCCATCTCTACCCTTGAACCTTGAGCTCGTACTTCTCCCTGGGATTTTGGAAGCTTCTGATTAATCCCAGACAGTTAGATCATCTAGACTTGAAAGTGTGGTTAATCTTAAATATGCTCAGTTTAAAATAACCAGATTCAATAATTATGGTTTGAAATTTTCATGACTAATGCTAGACACTGTGAGCGTTAACCTTGTCTGTCCAGATGATACACCATAAATAGAAGAGGGAAATGGTTGTTGTAGGTTTTTCTGGCTGTTTGGCTGTGTTCTGGAGGTTTTTCTTCCTAACATTTCGCCAGTCTCTGTGGCCAGCATCTTCAGCAGACAGGGGTTAGAACTCTGTCTGTGTTCTGGTATAATGTGTAGGATAGTTGAGTGGTTGAGAAGAGGAAAATTTCCAAACTTCTTCTCCCAGCTGGATGTGTGAGTGAGTTCAATGCTCATCACAGCTTGCTTCTGCTCATTCACATCACAATGAACTATAGTTTGGCATGACATACAGACACAACTTTTTCTTCAAACACCACAGTTCAAACACAAATCATAAAATCCTCAAGTAAAGGCAGCATCCTCTTGATTTATCTTCTTCTGTATAGCACCTATTTACTCTGGTGATGTTAAATAAATAATAATGCCTGAATAGAGAGAGATGGGAAAACTCTCAAAAAGGAGTTATGTCAGTGAACAGCTTACATTATAGCATAACAAACAGGAACATGATAAGTATAACAGATGTTCCCAGCCACTGTCTGCTAGAGGACAAAGTACAGCCTATGAGCTGTATGTGGCCCCAATACAATTTGAGCCCCCCCCCTTTCAGTCTCCAGTGGAGGTGTGCTTTGTAGCTGCCCACATTGCTTTTGTTTTGTTCTAATGAAGAAATGGAAGTGTTCTCCTCCTGGAAGCCTTCAAGGTGCCTTAATTTAGTATCAGAATGTGGAGTGCAGGGCCTACCCAAGCTTACAAGATCCCCCAAAAATAAAACTGGGAACAGACATGCAGTAATTTCCAGTTTTGACTCCACTTCTGCCCATTTTTGGTTCCAGTACAAACCACAGGGAGTGCAGGAGTGAAAATGTTGGTCCAACATCCTCCCAAGTTGCTAGCCCTGCAGTACACAATAACTTGAACTGACTGGAGAGGAAGGCTATGTGTTCTTTTGCAAGAAGGGAATCCTCAGGAGGAGTAGATATCCCCTCCATTTGCAGGAATCCCAGTTACTTACTGCACGCTCTGGTGGTTCGGAAATAGCGTACAGCGAAGGTACGGAAGCCATTTGTTCTGGAGAAGAAAGAAAAGGGCAAGATCAACCAATAACCTGTGAAACATTTATCCCTCTTGGTCAGCTGGAATGACAATCAGCAGCCCTGCCCCCATTTCTAACTTGCTCAGTGGTGCACAACAATCCCATGACTGAATACGATGCTGACTAGGGCAGAGGTTCAGTTCTACTGCCCCTGGAAATAAAGCCGTTCCCCATCTCCATTTTAGGGATTTATAACCACAAAAAAGTACAGTAACATTTTAAAATCTAACACTTATATAAACAGTGTGCACTCATCTCAAGTGGGGTACGGATCAAGCAAAGAAGGATACAGGAACAGATGATGAACCTGTGAAAACAGCACTAGTAATACACTACAAATAATCTACTTTGAAATACAATACAGCATTTTGAAATATAATGCAACAAATGCAAAAGTCCAAACTATATTTTCCACAGCTGCACAAGAAATCACACTCATAGTTCACATTACAAGTAGAATGGGTTGGCACTAGGAATAGGCTTTTTATATTTCTTGGACTTCAGCTCTCAGAAATCAGCAGGAATTTCCCCCAGCTAAGATTCTGTGGGTTTTAATCAAGAAATCAAGGTCTTGACAGGTGTTTTCAAGTACTCACAGCAGGTTAAATTAAGATTCAAGCAGATATTTTCCTTCTGTGGAGAAGATGGTGAGATGGGCAGGCAAAGTTAAGCTTTGTGTCAACTGCAAGGAATTAGGGGTCCGGCAGTTCCTGCCGATTAGGCTCTGCACAAATACCTCTCAAAAAACCACCAGAACCCTAATTCCTCGTAACTCCCATGAAGCTTAACTCTACCATCCATTTCCCTATCTCCTCCACAGGTGGAAAATTGCTGCCAAAGTCTTAATTGCAAGTACTTGAAAACACCTGTCAGGACTTTGATTTCTTGATTAAAGTTTCAAGAGTTCTAGGGGCTGAAATCCCAAGAAATACAAAAATCCCACGACTAGTTAGCACACCATCATAGAAAATCTTGGTCAATGAGGACAAGTGCACTTCCTTCATGAAATCACAAAGAGAACACAAGATAGTCCAAGCAAAGAACAAACTCTGAATTTACATATTCAGTAATATAGATAAATAGGCAGATATTCTCTGTGGGGCTGCAGGTTCCTATAAAAATGTAGCCATATAAACAGCCCTTCTCTGAAACTATAATATAACAGGAATTATTACTGTAGCAGTTAGTCTCCAACCATAATATTTTATGGCAATATTTATTTACTGACTTTGTAAGTTGTATACTTACAAATGCTTCCTGCTGTTGGCATACACAAGCCTCTGACATTGAGAGACACCTGTAAAGCAGAAACCACTTGAATTGAAATCTCATTATTTTAAGTTGCTTTAAAAAGTGGACCAAAAAGAAGAGGCTAAGTGCTAGGAAAGAGAAGAGAACCAGCTTCTAATAATAGTGGTTACAAACAGTATCTGCATCTCTGCTTATTGTTTTCCTAATACTCAATAATATGTGTTTTTGTAAAGGATAATTCTTTTACTACCAGAAAGCCAGGTTTGACCCAAAGAATAGACAAAGTTTACACTCCCCTTCAAATCACACTATTCATTTACATTTGTGAGAAATATCTAGTTGTTTGTGTATGCTGTGTAATTCTTCCCATTCTGGAGAAACACCAAAGAATTCCCAACACTTAACTTCTAAAAGTGCAAAAGTATTCCAGGAAGAAAATCTCATTCTATCAGTGGACAATATCAGTTAAGATTATTGGGCCACAAACAGAAAGCAAGCATTTCCCAACTGTGGCAGGGGTGTCTCTTACATTACTGATCGTGAAATCAGTAGCATGACAGACATCCCATTAAAGGGGGAAAGCTACTTGCACAATAAACCTTCTATGCCATGCTTTTGTCAGAAGGATTCTAACACGGTAATTATCTACACATTTATTCTGATGCTGAGCCTTATTGAATTCCGGGGTATTCATCCTCAGGTAAGCAGGTACAAGACAGCAACTTAGAATATTAAATTTTCTGGAGATCATAGGGAGGACATAGATTTCAACTGGATGAAGAAAACCTTTATCAAAGGTCAAAACAGAACCCAGAAGCTCACAGTAATTATGTAAAAAATCCTACAAACCACTGATTTCTAGCAATCCCCCACTCAGTTACCAGTGACCCTGTTAATAATACAAAGAACAGTTCAATGAGTATGGCTTATTTTCAAGATGATCCATAGAACAAAACTCCAGTTATCTGTTATATCTGTCTTGAGTAACTGTTCAAGGAAAGTAACATAGGCTTAACCTGTCTTATACAATTTTAATATAAGTTTTCAGTGCTTATTCAGTCTTTGGATCAATCTGAAAAATAACTGTTTAAGTAAAATCATTTGACTGAAAAATAGTTACACACACTAACCAAATCAGATTACTGCAATATTCTGTATGCGGTTCAGAAAGTGTAACCAATGTAGTGAAGAGATAAATGATACTCTGTTTCCCCAAAAATAAGACCTAACCAGAAAATAAGCCTTAGTATGATTTTTCAGGATGCTCGTAATATAAGCCCTACCCCAAAAATAAGCCCCAGTTAAGTGAAACCCCGCCCTCCACCACTGCACAGTCCCCAAAAGATGACATGACTGTAGAGTATTTGAATAAATGTAGATTGTTGTACAGAGGTGCCCCGCATGATGACGATAATCTGTTCCAGGAAAATCGCTGTACAGAGAAATCATCGTCATGTGAAAAACTATTCCCCATTGGAATGCACTGAGACCCATTTAATGCGTTCCAATGGGGAAATTACCTCGCTGTCCAGCGAAGATCACCCATAGGGGAAGCCATTTTCCGAGTGCCCATCAGCTGTTAAAATGTCTGCCCTGCAAAGCATGGGTCCGGAAAACAAAGGGCAGCCATTTTGTGGAGCCGGAAAAATTGACGTTTTGTGAACAAATGGTTCGCTAAGTAAGGACCTAATCAACGTCCAGCGAAAAAACTCCATAGGAAACAACGTTTTGTGATCGCTATAGCTATAGCGATCACAAAAGTCATCATCATGCGATTTCGTCATTCAGCAGGATCATCGTCATGCGGGGCACCACTGTACATGAAAAAATAAAACATGCCCTGAAAATAAGCCCTAATGCCTTTTTTTGGAGCAAAAATTAATATAAGACCCTGTCTTATTTTCGGGGAAACAAGGTAGAGACCATACAGGTTGATCAAGTAATGGCCATCCTGGACAATATAGAAATCAATTCAAAATGCTGATTTTAACATATGAAACCTGTTATGACTCAGGCCTCCAATACTTGATGATCAACATTTACCTCATCAAGGAACTCTTACTAAATCTGATTACAAACACTGTGCTGACCTATCAATCCATCCTCAATATGTGGGGGGGAAAACAGAAATCACTTCATTATTTTTTCACACAGAAGTAATCAGAAAGGGCATCAAACTGTTACCTCTGCCTAATGATCACTTTGAACTATTCTAGCTTGGAAATATCAAATGGTTGAGCCAGAAATGTGACATTTGCTGCACAATTTGATTTTTAGTCTATTTGAATTTGACTTAAAGTTGACCTTTTAAAAATGTATTTTATTCTTTATGGCAGTCTCTCAACAGTTTTTATTCTTGTTATAATGACTGAGATATTATTATCCTCAATAGAAGACTCACCAGAAAATGCATGTTTCCCTTGTGAACAGTCCCCCTGTCAAAGAGAAAGATAAAATCACCAAAGCAAGCACTTAAAAGTAACTCAAAGCAGATGTATCTCTTCACAGTAGAGTATTTCCAAACTGGATGATTCAATAGGTCACAGTAGCTTCTCTTTAATAGTAGTATGTGACAACACTTGTCTGCAGACAAGTAACCCTGACTTAACATCTCTGTCTTTCACATAATCATTTCCTTGACTATTTGTTGCCCTTCTTTATGTTTACAAAAAGTAAGTTCGGTGGGACTTACTTCCATGTAGTCCTAGAACGAGCTAGCATTTTTAGCATGTATACATTACTGAAACAGTGGTGTCTACATTGGCTTGGGCATGTCATGAGAATGGCTGACGGTTGGATTCCGAAAGATCTCCTGTATGGAGAATTAGTGCAGGGAAATTGCCCCAGAGGGAGACTACAGCTGCAATACAGTACAAGGATATCTGCAAGCAGGATCTGAAGGCCTTAGGAATGGACCTCAACAGATGGGAAACGTTGACATCGGAGCATTCAGCCTGGAGGCAGCCGGTGCAGCATGGCCTCTCCCAGTTTGAAGAGACACTTGTTCAGCAGTCGACGCAAAGAGGCAGTCCCGAAACCAGCAAAAGCGAGGAGCTGGACAGGGGATAGATTGTATTTGCCTTCAGTGTGGGATTTCACTCAAGAATTGACCTTCTCAGCCACACTAGATGCTGTTCCAAGACCTCTATTCAGAGTACATTACCATAGTCTCTTGAGACTGATGGATGCCTACATTCTCATGTAGGTATGTATACAATTGGTATTAATGAGGAAGAATGGGTTTTCAAACTTTTTCTGTATTTTCTCTCAAAAATAGTTTGTTTAATTTTATATTTTATACAATATAGTGCCTAAGAATTCATGCACGACAATCGTATATTTCATGTGGGTCTTCAATAATACATTCATTCACAGTTTAATGATATTTCAATCTTGCACGTTAGGAACCAAAGTGTTCCTTTGCAGGTTATCACAAAGCTTAGGAACTCCACTATGCAACCGTAAAGTTTTCCAACCACTATCTTGCCAAGACAAGTATTACATTTGGCACTTTGGATCTAATCAAAGAATCACTATTTATCATTATTTCTAGAAAGAGAAATAAGAGTTGTGCAGTAGAAAGGGAAAGTTCAAATCTACATTCATTCACAAATACTGAAAGCTGCACTGAATGAAATCTAAAAATTAAGCATTAGATCTCTATGTATAAAGTATTAACATAGTTTACTGCAACAGATTGTTAAAAGAACAAACAGCATATTATAAAGCTCTTTGATCATTATATGACATTTATAATGTGGCAGTAATTTCTATTGTGATCAACTATACACGTTAGAAGACAAACTTGTTTTCAACTAATGGTTCTGTTGTATGAAGATAACACTGCACTCTGTGTAAACAATAACCTTAGAAATGACCCGCTTTTACAAATAGATTACCAGGGATCACACTGCCAAAAAAGGGGTGTTCTCACTGATCCTGTGTTCAAAGAATAACAGGCTCAATTCCTGAGGAAAAAACCCTAGTGAAACCCATGTAGTAGATGGGTATAGGGAACCCTGGTGAGGCTGCAAAATAAATACTTGCCCCCAACATCCATGAGGGCTGGGCTAGGTCTGGAAACGGCCATTAAGGGAGGAGTATATGACATAAAATGATCATACATGCACATGCACATGCACACACACGGTTATAACTTTTTTATTTGGAGCTCTGGTTTCACAGTCTGTGGCCCCCTCATGAAAAATATTCTATTTCTGGGTGCCTCTGGGAGGAGCAAAACCCATTTTTTGTTCCTCTGACCGAAACAAATCTTTTGTTTTGTTTTGTTTTTTGGCCTGTGTGTATCGTGAACGGATCTCGAAAATAGCTTCAGGCTCACAACTGGCTAACACACCACACACTGACTACCCTTACTTACTGTAGATATATTGCTCTGTGTGATAGCTAGGCCCTTGAGCAGCCTCAAAAATATACATCACACATGAGAACCAAGTGGTTCTTGTACCTGTTGGTATGTACCATCAAGTTACTTCAGACATATGGCAATTCTAATAGGATTTTCAAGGTACAGTACACACGTAGTTCCACCTGTGGCTTGCCATTGAACCCAGTCTCCTGATTCCTAGTCCAACACTACATGCTATACTGCTATATCTACAGAGAGCTTAATGTTTCACCTGTTCCTCTCCTAAAAATTCCAATAATTATACGTTCATGACTTTAGTCTCAATTTACACCATTCTTTCCTCAAGTATCTGATTCATCACTATTGATCCCTCTCCACTCTTCTACTACTTTAACTGTTAATGAAACCAAAACTCCTTGTTTCCCCAAATTATTTTGCCTTGTATTACTTTGCACAAAATGTGAAATGCCTCCGTTTTAAACAGACCAGCGACCAATAAAAGAACTACTACCAAACAAATAAAAGTTACAATTCACGAGAATACTCCTCATGGACACTATTTGCTGAACTTAAAACGAATTTTAATGAGCCACTGAAAATGCATCTTGAAATCTTCCTTCTGCAACATCGTTTGCAACAATGGTGATGGTCATTAAAGAGAACTTTGTTATGCATAAACGAACATAAGTATCCTGGATGGTCCGAGAACAAGAGATAATGTTTTGCTTCTAATGTCAACATAAGTGGCTCTTGCTTTGCATTTAGGAAAAAGAAGGGCGTCGTTCGCAGACACCCAGGGCACAAGGGCAGCCAGGGTCACAGGGAGGCAAAGAAGTTTTACTAGAACGGCGTGCTCCTCAGCGCACAGACACGCACGCGCGCATTTCCACACGAGCACGAGAGGGCGAGAATGTCACCGAGGTCCAACCTTCAGAACTACCTTCACGTCAGGCCGCGTCCAGGATCCCATCCAGTCTTGCACCCTCCCACCACCTCTATAAGCCACCAGTTAACCCTGCCAACAGAGACTTCGTCCTTTGACCTTTTCAAATATATGATGATGATGATGATGATGATAATAATAATGATAATAATGATAATGATGATGATGATGATGATGATGATGATGATGATAATAATAATAATAATAATAATAATAATAATAATAATAATAATAATAATAATAATAATAATAATAATAATAATAATAATAATAATAATAATAATAATAATAATAATAATAAAGACTTCGCCCGGTTTGCCTCGGCCTGAACTCCTGGAAGCCACCGGCGCCCTCGATCCTCTTGCCGGAGCGCGAGGGGCTGCGTCGGGCGGCCAGGAGGGCAGGACCACCTCCGGGCGCGGGCGCGTGCCTCTCCTTTCTGCAAACCCGGCAAGTTCTGCCTCGGCCGCCCTGCGTCTCCCGGTTGCCCTTGGCGGCCCTCCGCCCGACGCAGCCCCTCGCGCTCCGCTGGCTGGCTTGCCTGCCTTCTTCCCGGCTTCCCTTTCCTCCCCATAAGGTACCTGCCGAACAGCGCAGAGCGAGCGGCCGACCACCCGGTTGAGGCAACGAGCCCGGGCCAAAGAAAGTAACAGCATTTCGACAACGGCGGCAAGACGAGCCCCAGGGCGCACACCGGAACCAGGCCCGGCGCTGGCCGGATACTGGCTAGGCGCCACCAACTAGGGTTCCAGGGTGGGGAACGTCAAAATGGACTGGACCAATTGTAGCTGAACGGAGCACAAAGGAACGACGGGCAGACGGTGGACGGACGGGAATGGGTGAATTACCCCGTCCTGAGGACCATAGACTTACTTGCAAAATATAGAGTGGAACTTTACATACAACTTCCGAGGTGGCACAGAACATTGGGTTTTAGCAGTCGAACTGATAGCTGCCCAGAGAAGGCAATGGAAAAAGCCATTCTTTCAGTCTGTCATGACTGAAAAGAGGTACTGTATTCTCTGAGGTGCGGAAAGCTAAATTTTGGCACCGTAAGGGCTAGAATCCCACAATGAGTCAGGGAGCGTCCCAGAATCCGACTTTCTTTGGGATTATGGGCGATGTAGTCCTCCTTGACAGAGCCTGGACTCAATGATCCCTAGAGTCCCTTCCAGCTTTGCAATTCGAACATCATCATCATCACCATCATCATTATTAAACTATAATTTTTCTCATTTCTCTATATTCTCCTACAACCTGTGCAAAATACAAGTGTTTATCTTGTTTCTAACACTGATCTTATTTGAGATATATCTCTGTTGTGTGCTGTCGAATTACATCTGTTTTATGGCGACCCTCGTAGAGTTTTCAAAATATTATGATTTTTTTAAAAAGTGGTTTTTACCAGTTCAGCTCTCCCATGTGTTTCCATGGCCCATCAGGGATTGGACCCAGGTCTCCTAAGCTGTAGTCAGTCACTCAATTTACTACATTACACTCTCAGTCAATCTGTACATGTACTCTGTGTGTGTGTGTGTGTGTACAGACACACACACACACACACACAAATACAGTACATGTACAGATTGACTGAGAGTGTAATGTAGTAAATTGAGTGACTGACTACAGCTTAGGAGACCTGTATACAGACTGTATATATATCAAAAGGCAAAATAATCAAAGCAAAATACATGGTTAACTGAGCTATAGTGGGAAGATTTGCAAGGATAAGTACTGTGTATCTATAGCTTGTAGGTAGGATTGCCTGGTCAGTATCATCTCATTTTCTGAGATTTAGCTTCAAAACCGGAGACTAAAAGATGACCCCTTTAAGATCACAGATTAGGGAACTGCTAATGGGCCAGTTGATTGTAGAAAGTGGCACAAGAGGAATATGGTAAACCAGGCCAGAATCCAGGTAAAGCCAGGCTGACTTGGTAACTCAGAGCCAAGAGAGTTGACAAGCCTGTTGTTCTATGGCCGGGTCAGCAACAAATAATATCCAAAAGCTGCAGTGATACTGTAATTTGTGCCAGCATTCACATCACATGTAGCCTTGCATGACATATAGGGAGTTTTTCCCTTGGAGCCTGTACAATAGCTGCCAGGATAAAGCCCAGAAGTTCCAGTGGTCTGCTCTGCTCTCTGGCTTCCTAATACAGCACAATGTGCCCAGGGGCATGGAACCATGGGCTTTCTGCCCAATCTCTTGATTATTGGTGCAGTTATATTGCTGGTGCACAACACATATGCAAATACCTTCACAATGAATCAGGGAGGCTTGGTGCCAAGTGGGAAGGCTGGAGGTGAATGCTGAGAGTTTAAAACCAAACCTTCTCGTCCTCCCTCAAATTGTCTCTCTACCAATATAGAGAAACAGGGCAGTTTTTTGAGACTTAAGCTGGTATTCCCGCACCTAGGCACTGTAACATCCTTAATATGAAGCAACATTGAACATCTAATACGTAATATGCATTCTTCAGGTGCAAGTAGGGCGCAATAGACAAAAGCTTTTGCCTTTTATATGCTACAAAGCTGCTTTGTTTCTGCTACAACAAACTACAGACTAATACGTATGACTACCTCTCAGGAAAAATCAGCATACACATGGCACTTCGCTCTAAGTATCATGATGACAACTCTTCATTTATAGATGCTAAACAGCACCATGGATAAAATTGTATCTGGTGGCACAGTTGAGAAATAAACTCTGGAGATGGTCCTGTATGAGAGGGGGAGAACCATTGAAGTGCAGTGCCTGCACCACTTTGTCAAGATGTGAAATTATAGACGCCGAGTTTATTAAAATAATTAAGGAGAGTATAGAAAATGCAATCCTGAAAAAGGGTGACCATGGCCAATTCAGTCCCAAATCCAGATCTAACTGCAAACTGAAGAGGATTTAGATAATGTATAGTGTCCCAAAATATATTTAGTTGCAGCACTCTGACTTTCTTCAAAACTTTCTCTCCAGGAAGGAAGGAATATTTGCAGCTGGGCAGTAGTTATTAAGAGCTGTCAAATCCATCCCAAGATCATGACCTGTAGAATGGACCGTTTATGTGTACCCAAAAGGGGAGGATCTTTGGAAGAAGGGAGGCAGACTGCTACCAAGCAATTGACCAGTGATGCCTACAGAAGGGGAGTGGGCTCGACACCCTTGTTGTGAGACCATCTGTCCCAGCCTGCAGAACACGACCCGGAACCTGACTGATTGTGAATGCTTTGGGGTGAACCCCCATTGGCTGTCTTTCTTAACACCTGAGTTTAAGGATGGTTGGCATAAAAAGGACATATTAGGTGACCCTTTGGTCCTATAGAAGTTGTTGTTCAGGGTTCTCTATTGTCAGTTAATAAAAAGTGTATGTGCCTTGAAGAGTTGTCAACACTTTTTGGGGAATGAAAGGGAGGATGGAGAGAGCCCAAGCTTGATCCCACTTACAGTGGCAGAACACTACAGCAATCCATCAACCTAGCATAGACATTCTGTTATATCTGAAATTATTCTGTGTTGCATTTTTTAATTATGAGAAGAGGATAATAGAGGAGGATTTCTCAGCTGTCCTTTCTACTGTCACAACCCACTGCATATTTCACAGAATTGTCATCACAAAGAATGCCACCCACAGCTGTATTTGAGGGTGAACCACAAGGACTGCAGAACAGGATAATCAGAAGCACTTCCAGTTGCACCAAATAAACTGCAGTTCTAGTGCTGCATCAAAAACAAGCAGAATTATTTGCAAAATGGATGGGATGGGTCAGTTTTACTTGAAACAGACATGGTCACATAGGGCAAAACAAATTATGCAAAAACAAATCAAATAGTGAGCTATATGTTCATCTGATCGCCCTCTGGGTTTCTTTAGTTGTGCCTGCACCATTGCTTTTTAAGGGCAATAGGCGCTACTTCCTCTTGTAAATAAATGCTTGTTGCCCCCCACTCCACATGGCCATACTACTTTGTCTGGCTTTAATCAGCCACAAGTGGCGAGGATTGCAAAATCATGTGGTTGGGCACCTTCCTCCATAATTTTGTCCATGTCATCAAGCTACATCAAGTAGGAGCCTCATGACACATTGATTAAACTACAGTACTGCAGTCAAGACTGTGCTTACAACCTGAGTTCAATCCAAATGGGTTCATGTAGCTGGCTCAAGGTTGACTCAGCCTTCCACCCTTCCCTGTAAATTGAGTGCCTAGCTTGCACAGGAGTGGGGCAATGCATAGCCTGCATAATTAAATTGTAAATTGTCAAGAGAGTGCTTTAAGCACTGGTTTACATCAACTGAAACTGATCCCAGGCAACTGATTGAGGTGGGCCTGCCACAATAACAGTGTCAAAAGGCACCATGAACCCCAAAGATTTTATCTCCAAAGGATCAAGGCTTCCATTCACCAGATAGCAGTAATCTTCAGGACACTTGGAGGAGCTCAACTGGATGACTGCTTGAGCAGCCATGGACAGGAAGGCTACTTGGGCCAAGAGGTAAAGACTTTTTACTGCCTCTCTGGATTTGGGTTTTGGCCCCAAGACACAACTTTTGGGGTATATTCTCTGGATCTCAGGCTTTTGACCTAAAATCCTATGGAATGGAATACTGACACCCTGGCAATCCTAGATACAGGGGTTAATTCTGGTGGCTTTAGGGCATGCCATTAGACATGCTCAGAAAGAATGCCCCCCCCCCACAATCTTGTGTGTTCTGGAGCTGCTGCCGCCGGAATTCACACACTGACCTTTAAATTAATTATATATTCTCAGCCTAATGTCTGTCTGTCACACAGACATACACGCAAACATGCACCATTTTGCAATTCTTGATGAAAAGTCAGACTCTTATGATGTCACAAGGGTGTGCTGTGAGATTTTAAGCTTGGGCCCTGAAACTTCAAGGAACAAGGTGATTCGGACCCAGCAACACTATACAAACATATATTCTAACATGTGTTTTGTCCACTTAGCAGCATGTAAACAGCAATTGTGCTGTTTTCACTCCAGGTATCATCAAGCTTGTTTTCTGTTTATACCTCCCTGGAGTAGCAGAGGGCCAGAGAGGTGCCACAATACCAGAGAGGTCACTCAGGATTTATTGTATCAACAACCTGTCATACCTCACGACTTTATAGTGAGACTAGGGCTGTGACATGCCATCAGCTCTTTTAGAACATTCAGGAATTCACCAGCTTCTGGGAGAGGACTATTCAAATGGTGTCTCTGCCCGCACAGAGGGAATGTACTATCCTGAATCTGAACCTCACCAAGAACTGTTGTGATCACGACAATGAGGTTGTTTGGCCCTCCCTTTTCAGCCCATCGCAACTTGGAGCAAAGATTGATATGGCCTGCTCTGGGAATTGCAGCAATAATGACAACTTGAGAGAGCAACACAATTGCACTGAAAGCCATGACATCCTATAACGAGTCACTCAAGGTGGCTTTGGCAGACACGCTGGAGTTCCCCGGACCACTGGCCTGAGATTGCCCTAGTTAGGTCAGTTAAGGTTACTGCTGGTAGCAGTATAGGTAGCACACCAGCAGCACCCTATTTTTTGCCTCTGAGTTACAGGAATTTGGGTTACAGCCTGAGGAGCAGCAAAGGTTACTTTTTTATTTATTGTGCTGGCCCTATTACCCTCCAATGCAGTTCAGTCTTGGCCTGAGATAATCCTTCCCACGCTATAGCAAAAAAGCTTCAGATAGATAGACAGACAACAAGCAGAGATTGATTGCAGTGAACAAGGCTAGACTTCAAAGAGAATTAGAAGTAGTTTTAAAAAAGAATATTTGCTTGTAGGATATATGCTTATTCCATATTTACGTCTGGTGAACAGCTTTCACAAGGTCTTCGCACTTTAAAAAATGTGATACTTGTTTCACCAGAACCAACAATGGCAAAAAGCAAATACTGTATATTGTTTGCTTGCCTCAAAGTGCTTTCATCTCTTTTCAGAACGATTGTGTCTCTGACTCTTCCTATGGCTTGGGAAACATGAATCTCCAAGGGGAGATTTCACTAACTAGATCTGACTTCCGCATCTCTCTCTCTCTCTCTCTTTTTTTTTTTTTTGCATATTTGTTACCGCCTCAAGATGGTTGGCTGCTCTTGGCCAACCCCCTAGAGCCCTGCTGGTGGCTGTGGTACATTGATTTGAGGGTTCTTGAATGATACAAGATTCAGTGCTTTCTTCTTGTGCAATTGTAGTCTCCAAGTGATTTGAGAGAAGAGAGTAGCAGTTTGTGCGCCTGTAGTAACCAAGGTGAGTGTTCTATTTCCTGGACTGCAAAAGAAGAATCCTCATAGGGTCATTCCTTGGTGATCTCTCTATGGGGAGAGTTTGTATAGATATGTGCATGTGGTATTGGTGAAATATTCTTTGAAAATTAATTAAAAAAGCTATAGAAGCACCCGACTATCTCTTGCTAATATTTGTTTAACAGATGCTGTTCCTCTAATGCCTCTAATTATCTTTCTAATATGTTTCCAGTTCCATTGTGGAGATACGCAAAAGCAGCTTCAGTCATGTGGGTGGCATCTAATTATTTGGGATATCTGAGAAGAGTTACGAGAGTATTATAAACCAGTTATCTATTGTGTCTCTTGTAGGAACTTTGAGACTGTGTAAGAATTATGCTGGAAAATTCTAAGGTAACTTTTGGGGGAACCCTTAGAGGGGAGGATGATTTGAAGGGCACATCTCCTTGTTTTGGTATTTGAGGGAAAATATCTCACTGTTGGGTGGTTTAAATGAGCCTTCCCCAATCTAGTGCCTTTAAGATATGTTGGACTCAAACTCCTGAGCCAGTATTCCAAGGCAACAGGGTCACAGAATCACAGAATAATAGAGACGGAAGGGGCCTATAAGGCCATCAAGTCCAACCCCCTGCTCAAGGCAGGAATACAAATCAAAGCAGAGCTGACCAATAGTTGTCCAATTTTCTCTTTACTGAAAGACAGGATTAAAATAATATAAAATATTACTGGTTTTGAAAATTTGCCCTCAGCTTAGAATAGCAGAGAACTGAGTATCTCCACACCCTATGCTTCACCCTTGCTGAACTGATGATGCAAAAATCAAGCAATGAGATTTTAAGCCAAAGAAACTGTTCAGCTGACTGACTCTCTTCCTTGCTGAATATATATGCTGAAAAATTGGGAAGTAGGGATGAATTGATTGCATAGTGACATTTTGGAGCATATTAATTTGCAGAATGTTATGGCAGATCAGTACAATGTGTCAATGATGTGTCATTATAACAATAGGCTTGACAAAAGCACATTAAGCTACTCTGAACGGCTCCACAAGTGTTCGCTTACTTCCAGCTCATTGTTACTTAACATACTGACCAATCACAGAGGTCAAAGTCTGGACCAAACCGCTGAAGTTATTTATGGCTAAAGATTAAATTGGTTCATTCTGCCTATCTTTGCATAAATTATGACTGAAAGGGAAGGGAAGGCAGATTTCTGGATGATGTAAATCTTTAAAAGGAGGAGAGGAATTGATGAGGTGTGAGCAACATATAGCTGATAAAATATAAAAAATGAACAAAGCCCACTGATTTTCAGAAACCTTTCATGAAGAAAAGTTTGAATTACAGAGATCAATTACCCTGTGGGAAACAGCAAGAAGGAAAGAGAACTCCATTGCATTTAAAGCTAGGTTTTACAATGTAGTAGAAAATTAGTGTTTTTTGTGGCTTCTAAGGCACTTTCCTCCTGCTAGCAGACTGAAATCAGAACCTTGAGAATCCCATTGCTTCTTTTTACAGAGTAATTTTTTTTATCCTCCTTTCACAGAGAACTGCTTGAAAATGAGATGGTAAATACTGTTTAAATATATAAAGAAGGAAGTAGGTGAGAAGAATCTCAAAGTAACAGTTTCCCAAACATTTCAATTTTAAATATATATAGCTTTTCCAAAGAGCTAATTCTAAAATTAAAGCTGGAAGCAGACTGCATATGCTTTTAAAATGAGTGTGTGTGTGTATGCAAATATAATAAAAATATGTAATCACAAAATATGTTATCTTTCGCGTCAGCCTAATTCAATTCTAGTTCAGTCAGTCTAGTTAAGTCGTAAGGTACATCAGCTTGAGATAATGGAAGCTGTGGTTGAATATACAGTACATGGGAAATACCCAGTTGGGGTAGGCTGACATATGATGAAATAAAAGTGTAGCTTTTTAGTGAGTTTCCTTATAGGGAGTTTATAGAATTATTTCCCAATGGATTCAGAGCAATGTTATTTCTTCTTATATGAGAGTAAGAGGATACAGATGGTCATTGTTACCAGCAACATCCTGTGGTGTGTGAGTATGCCTTCAATGGCATTTATGGAATGACATCATCCTGTATTCCAGATCAACATTGGCAAATGTATAGATAGGGATGTTTATGAAGCCAGCCTATTAGCAGAACTGTCCGCCACTATCATTTCTGTAGGTGAAATGAGGGAGACCATCAATCCTATCCTTCAGTCAAGTAGCAAAATGTTTTTAGCCAGGCCTGCAGATTGATAACAACAGAGAATAAGACTAGCTTTTTCTTAAAATACACATTCATAGTTTATTTATTTATTTATTTATTTATTTATTTATTTATTGGACTTATATACCGCCCCATAGCGCTACAAGCACTCTCCGGGCGGTTTACAATTTTTAATTATACAGGCTACACATTGCCCCCCCTCAGCAAGCTGGGTACTCATTTTACCGACCTCGGAAGGATGGAAGGCTGAGTCAACCTTGAGCCGGCTACCTGGGATTTGAACCCCAGGTCGTGAGCACAGTTTTAGCTGCAGTACAGCGTTTTAACCACTGCGCTACGAGGCCCAACCCAGTTCTAGTTGTAAAGAAAACATAGAAGTATATGTGCTCTAGCTACTGAATTTTCAAAACCCAGCAACTTCCCATTGATCGGGAGCAGGGATTGGGACCCTCTTTTTTTGACAAAGTCTATAATTTACCAGTCAGCACAGCTACTGCCATGCTTGTTGGGAAATGCTAGTTATCGTAGTGTAAAAATGTTAACTTGCCTAGTCTCTGGTCAGGAGCTGACATTTAATTGTTCTGCATAGTGAGACATATTTTTATGTCTCTCTCTTCCATAGTTACGATTTCTCTTCCTTCATTTCTGTGCTCAAAGCCCTGTCTATCTCTTGTGCCTATTAACTTGTCTCTTCCACAGTTTCCTTCCCAAAGTACAGGTGGGTAGGTGGTATATATGGGTACCTTGTGTGGTTTGGTGGACAAAAAGATGGAATAGGACTCAGGAGCCCTGAATTTGAACCTCTACTCATCCATAGAAGTTCACTAGGGGCGTAGAACTGATAAAACTAGCCCTTAAATATCTCACTTACCTTGAAAGCCCTGTTAGAGTCACTATAAGTCAGTTCTGATTTGATGGCACATGACATAACTAGGTGGTACTGTATATGCTGCTCCCGAATGTCATCAGACACGTTACCTTTCTACCATTCCAATATTTAATATAACTGTGATAGTGCAGCAGACAAACCATATGGACCTGGATCAACATTTCAAAATTTGTTAAAACTCCCTCTGTTGGAAAGAAGACATGTTTGGTAACATAACTATGTGAGGATAAATAATAATCATCATAACAGAACTGTAAGCTGGAAGGAACCCAATGGATCATCAAGTCCGGCTCCTATCAAGGAAGCACTGTGGGGAATCAAGCTCCCACCCTTTGGCTCTGCAAGCGAAGACCTGAGCCACTAAGCTATCTGGCAGTTTGTTAGCTAAAGAAAGATGCGGAATAAAGGATGAAGGAGAACTGGACTGTTTTAGTCTGGTGAAAGAAAAGGATTAAGAAGGGAGATGCATTGATGGTTTTCAACAGGGCTGGCCCAAGAAATTTAGTGCCTTATATAGAAAATCCAAATGGAAATAAGCCCACTCCCACCCACTCTTGTTACTACTAAAGAATGTGAATACACAATACTCTAGGAATGTCTTTAATGCACACCAGGTGATCCAAATTATCCTATAATAGCTAAACCAAAGTATGTGTAATTCAAATAATTGCATACTCTTCCTTTACCTACCCTTTCCTTCTTTTCTCATTTTCTTCAGTTGTTTTACTGGGTTTAGTTTATTTTGAGTACTTTTATTCACATAATTTTGTGGGGGAAGTCTTTGTAAGTGGTATCATTTCCCATTTGTACCTCTCCTATATTTCACCTCTGCTTCCCCCCCCCCTTCTGCTTCTACCATGTTAGGAACATTTTGATGCATAGCCTTGTTCTTTAACCCTTTTGAGATAGGAGTCTGTCATTCCTGTTTTTGTCAAGCATCATGTACAGTACATAGATGATGTTGAATTGTTATTCTCATGAAGCAGCAGCAGCAGCAGTAGTGTGGAAGCGACAAGGTATATTCCTGTGTTCTTGTTCATTCTTTTAATGGTGCTCCCCAGAGATTAACTTCCTGGCAGGTTGTGCTCTGAGAGCCAGATCTGTCCCCCGCTGTGTCTTTATTTGTTGTGTCTGGGCTCCCTCTGGGGACCAAACTATACCAATGACTAGTTTGCTATTAGAAGGTGATATAATATTAACTCTCTCCAGATGATGATGATGATGATGATGATGATGTAATAATAATAATAATAATAATAATAATAATAATAATAATAATAATAATAATAATAATAATAATAATAATTATCATCATCATCATCATCATCATCATCATCATCTCCCAACCCCTGATCTCAGAAATCACACCATCAGAGCTACAAAAAAATGGCAATATTAGGAGCAGCATACATACTGCGCCGATATTTAACAGATTCTTAGGTTTTTGGTTAAAACCTGTATCTGTTATATAATAATATCAGTAAATGTTTTTATAATTTTGATTGCCTGTGTCTTGTGGGTTTTTTTAAATAAGAATAAGAATAATTTCATCTTAGAACTCCAGAGTTGGAAGGGAGCCTATGGATCATTTAGTTCAGTTCCTGTGAAAGAGGTACAGTGGGGAATTGAGCTCCCAACCTGCAGCCAGATACCTAAACCCCTGAGCTATCCAACAGTTTGCATTAGAACTTAGAACTGCAGAACTGCAAGAGAGCCTGCCCTTGTCAAAGAGGCACGGTGGGGAATTGAACTCTGGCTCCACAGCCAGATGCCTAAACTGCTGAGCTATCCAGTTTGTCCCTTTGGATAATCTAGGGACCCACGGTCCATCATATACATTGAAGAAAGGTTATGAAAAAATGTGGTTTGACAGGAAGATACATTTTAGTTAAAAGCTATTAAATCCTTCATTTTAAAAGCATTTTTTCCATGTTACATTTTCGTCATGCTACATCAATGTAACAAGGTGCTTCCAAATGGCTAGCTCCTGGTCCTACTTGTCAAATGCCTCTTATGTCTTCCCTTCTCCATCCCCATATCCAATTCTCGGTGATACAAAGAAGCAGTAGGAAAAGCTAGGAAGTTTACAAGTGGAAGATGGCAACATATAGAACTTTGCATTTCATTAATTAAGCAGAAAAACTGTATAATAAAAGCCTTATCTGAAAACACTCATTTACTGATGGTTCGTCTACTTTTGTGGGTCCTTTCCTGATAGAATGTATTTTGTTTGAATTGGTTTCAGCTGGCCAGTATACTATAAAATCTATTTATTTATTTAAAATATTTTTTTGCTTTCTTTCTTCTTAAAAAAGACCCAAGGCATAAAGCATTCTCTTGGTCTTATAGCTGTTTTTTATAAGATTCACACAGATCTGAATGCCTAAATTTTCTTGCTTTCTTTTTCTTTTTCGTCATATTGTAAAACTGAGAGCTGGGACTGTATTTTTTCATTGATATTTACAATCGTACAGGGTAGATTTGCCCAGTATGGTATCCTCTCCAGTTCTGGGGCTATAACTTTCATTATAGGCCGCAAGAGATGATGGGATTTATGATCTAAAACTCTCCAACCATGTTGGAGAGAACTGCGAAGTACATGAATAAAACTTGGGAGTAGGGTGTACATTTTTTACTATTCCTAAGCTGTGGCTTTGTTTTTCTGGGATATGAGGATTTTCTGTTTTATCCAGGTAAAACTTAATATTTTAACAGAGAAGTCAGTAGAAGAAATAGAGGAGCTGTTTTTGTGGCAGGAGCTACATATATTAGCAGATAAGCCAGAGTAACCTTTTTAGGGTGTACATTTTTTACTATTCCTAAGCTGTGGCTTTGTTTTTCTGGGATATGAGGATTTTCTGTTTTATCCAGGTAAAACTTAATATTTTAACAGAGAAGTCAGTAGAAGAAATAGAGGAGCTGTTTTTGTGGCAGGAGCTACATATATTAGCAGATAAGCCAGAGTAACCTTTTTCTTGTGCATTATTTGCAAACAGACAAAAACCCACAGAAAGCAGACATTTGGTTTTATGTGATTCCTCCTGCATTAAAGCAGGATGGGCGGAACAGCTGATGGTCTGCCAATGCTGGCTGCTGATGGTCAGGGCAGCAGGTCACCTTCTTAACACCCAGTGAAAATGGAGCCATTGAACCTTACTCCCCCACCCACTGCTCCCAGCAAGGACGTTGTCACCTTCCAGCACTAGTTGGCCTGTGATGATGTTTTTTTCCAGGGCAGGGGGCTCCAGCACCTCCATTTTGCCACGTCAAATGGGCAAGGAGTGCCATTACTCTGGTGCTGTCAGCATCCAGGAAGCCTCCAAACACTCTCTATCCAGAACAGAAGCCATAAAATATATTTTTAAAAGTGTGTATTGGTACCATTTTAAAACCATAGTAAGGCTTGAGCTGTGTGTAGCACAATAGTCACAGAAAACTCCATTTCTTTTTCCCCCAGCATGTAGGAAAGGCTAACAATATGTGTGTGTTCGATGTATGCATTGTTGGATAATACTGTATATATATTCTTAATCTTTTCTTGCTGCTCCAGATTTTCAGCCTATGAAAAATATTAAAACACCCCTCCTCAATATACATTTCTGTCTGAAGATCGGAAATTATTCATATCACGATTCTGTTGCCTTCATAATTCTTGCTAGTTTGTTTGATACCAAGCCTCAATCTTAAAGAAAACAAAGACATGAATGGAAACACCGTCTCCCATCAATATAACTTTGATCTTAGTTCAAGACACACGGATGGACAGGAGGGGAAAGTCTGTGCTGAAAAACACAATTTCTTTTCACCTCCATCTTATTATGCATCAATAATTGCATATCTCCTTAGCCAGCCAGAAGCTCACCATGAGCTGGACCCAAGACTTTTTCTCCCTTTCTCACAGAAAACTGAACTGCCACTCCAAAATAGTGGGCATAGCCCATCCTCCTTTAGCAAACTGCCTATCTGTGGTTTTGGTGATACCACTCAGTTTCACAATGAACACCGACAAGCCAAGAGATCCAGGGTAGAAAACATTATCCGAGGAATGAGCATCACACCAAACCCTCCAGTACCTGGTCCCTTAGCGAAAGGGGATCAGCACCACGCTGAGAAAGCAAAGGAAAGCTGTGGAGAAAACAAGAGAAAGCAGAAGCGCCCTCAGCAGCAAAATCTTCAAGGGGCTTCTTTGGCAAAAGCTGGCCGAAGCAGCATCCAGTCGGAAGAGTACCTCCAGCTGAAAAAACAGCTCCATGTTTTGCAATACCAGCTGAAGCAACTGCGAGAAATATTTTTTCAGGCTCATGAGCTCAGTGTTTCTGGTCCAAGCCAAGAAGATATGGAGCAAACAAGGGACACACCTATAGAGAGGTATGGGCAAAGTGTGGACAGGAGTCATCTAGGCCTCAAGGGGGCCCAGCATAAAGATAATCTATGGAGTAGCATCCCTAACATGAGAGGCCCCGGAGTGTCAGAGAAAGAAGCTGGAGTTATTAATTCAGAGATTCCAGCTTCAGGAGAGAGAAACTTTTCAGAGATATTAAAGCAAGAGCTAGTTGAAAGGGTGAAACAGGCTGTGGACTCTGTCTTGAAAAAGGTACTATCTGAATCACCAGGTCTCCAATCCCACCAGCCTAATGACAGCCCAGAGACAGCATCCTCTGCTGGGAGAAGATTTCCATGTGGTGCGGAAAACATGTCGAGTCAGTGGCTTCCAAAGATATCTTCCCCTAAAGGCTCCATATCTACCATCTCAGAAAAGACTTTAGGCTTTTCCACTTACTCCATCGTCTCAAAAATGGAGAAGAAGCTCTGCCAAATCCCACCTGTGAAGCATCCCTGGATCTTGACCTCCTCTGAAGTCCCAGGAGGCAGACCTCTTGGCCAAATGCTACAACACAGTCCGAATGATCATGGAGGTTACCCCCCTCAAAGAACAGCACCTTCATCAGAATCTCAAGATGTGCCATGGCAGCCTGTCAAGCTGAAGTCATCTGTCATGAGACGGCAACCATGTCCAGTGGGCTATAAATCTGAAATAGAAAGTCTGGCATTTGTTGCAGCTTCAGATGCAGAGTTTGCTGAAATGCATGCTATGGCAGATGGGACGTACTTCCCCTCAATACATATATCCTTTATGGGCTCTCCTATATCCTCATCATCCACAGGCCTCAGGCAGAGTTTGAATAAGTTCCTTTTGGGGCTACAACTCCCAGAATTCTCCAGACAACTAGGTCAGAGTAGAGATTCTGGGAGGTGTAGTTTTTAAAAAAGAATAATGTTCCCATGCTACAGCCTCACCCTTGGATAGCTATTTTGTGTGCTGTCATCTCATGTAGAATGGATAGCAATGCTTCTGCTTTCCAGATGTCTGGGTTAGCCCACTCAACATGGGGTTGTTTTATCATATTTTAATGGAATTTTATTACCCTGACTGACTTTCCCAAACTATAATTAAATGTATCTATTTTTATATTGATTTGGTTTTACTGGTCTTTGACCATAATAAAGTATTTATTCATGGCCAATGATAGGTAATTATGGGAATTGTAGTCCAAATCATCTGGTGGGCTCAAGGTTTCCCGTGTTGTTTGGTTTTATTTGATTTGATTTATGTACCAGCCCATTAGTGCAATGCACTATTCTGGGTGGTTTACAAGAAGGTAAAAACACAATAACAGATATTAAATAAAACAAAGTTATCATACAGATCGAGCAGTTGAAATAGAAATGTCTTTATCTCTATTAATCAGGGATAAAAGCTTTGGCAGGCCTGAGGGCAAATTTTCTGCACTCAGGACCCAGAACAACTGCATGAACCAAGATACTGGGGGGGGGGGGGGAATCAAAACTGAAAGTAGTCAGAAATCCACTTCTTTTTTGCCCAGATTTTGGCAGTGGCCAGAAGTGCATTCGCACAGTCAAACCTAGTGTGCACCTGCCATATCTCTTCCTGGAGAAATCTGATCTAGCCAAGGTGACACGTGCCCTGGTTACATCCTGTTCAGATTACTATAAGACACCGTATATTGGGCTGCTTTTGGAAAGTGCTTCAATGGGTCCAAAATTGTGCTGCCAGATTCTTAACTGGTTACAAGGATCAAATAATCCTTGTTCCTGAAGCATCAGTGACTGCCAATCTGTTTCCGGTCACAATCCAAACTGCTGGCTTTGACTTATGAAATCCTCAGTGACTTGGGGCCAAAGCACCTGAAAGTCCACATTGCCCTTTATGAGCCCACCTGAGTTTTAAAATAATCAGGGGAGGCCTTTCTCTTGGTCCTGCCACTCTCACCAGTGCATTGGATGAGGAGGACCTTCCTTATCACTGGTCCTAAAGCTTTGGAACTCCCTCTTGAGGGAGGCCGGGCTGTCCCCCCCCCCCCGCCGCCCCTCTTTGACCTCCTTCTGCAAGGGGACAACGACCTTTCTGTTTTGGCAGGCTTTGCCTCAGTAACTGGCTGCCTAACAGGGATTTCCTAAAAACAGGGCTGCTGATTTTTTTTTTATTTTTTGTTTAATGATGTTTAAAAATATTTTAATGTTGTTCGTTTTAATACTGTGAGCCACCTTGGGTCCTTTGGAGGAGAACAGGGGATACAAATCATTTAAATAAATAAAAGGAAAAAAGGAAAAGGAGAAGCAGCCTAGGGCAAGTTGATTGAACAACATCAGGCTCTATGCTAACTTGGCTCCAGGAACCTGAAACTGCAAACAAGCTTTTCCTTAATGGCGGATTACATTCAGGAAACTTTGACACCAGGCCATCTGAAAAAGGCCAAACTGATGTTCTTCTTCTCTCGTTACCCCACATCTTCTCTCCTGAAAGCCTACTTCCTAGATATCCAGGTAAAACTATTTACCTTCCTGTATTCCAAGCTTAATTATAAAGGCTTCTTTGTATATATTAATATTTCTCCCATGGTAGGGCTGAGCAGCCTTCACCTAGACGATCACATTTAAAATGCCATTACTTTTAATAGGTTTGCTTTCGGCCCAAAACATATGAGCCCAAGCAGTTTAGGACTGAAACATACAATATGTTCTTTATTTTAACATAGCAACTGGTGAACATAAACAGAGTTTGACAAGTTTACACTGAGTTACATGCTTGCTGTCAAACATCCAGCTTCCTTCTCCCAGATGCAAAGTAATTCTCTCAAGTTCCATTCCACTCTTATAAATACAACCTCCCTTCTCAAGATACAATTTAACTCTCTCTTCTGGATTGGCTCACCTTCTGCATTCTTCCAGCCAATCACCTTATTGCTGCTGTTGCTTGGTACAATGGATGAGGTTTCCATCGCAGCAGGTTATGTACTATTGCGATAAACTGGAAGATGAGAAATTATGCTGGAATACAAGATTATTAATTGGTATTTATGCAATTCAGTGTTTATATAAAAACTGTACTTTTAAAGTACATCATCCACACCTATCATGTTACTCCCCACCACAGTCTATTATTTGCATCAATTGAGTTTAATAAGATTTTTGTGATCAGCCTTGGATCCATTTTTGGACTCTCTGGATATATATAATGAAGTAACAAATAATAGAAATAATAAAATGGACTAGCAAATATCATAAAGGATACCAGAGCCTCGAGACTGCAAAAGCTGTGCAGGGGCTTAACAATAGGACATTTTGTAGGTTGTGAATTCATAGGGTCAGCATAATGCAGAAGCAAATCATTCTGGGCTGTGAGTACTAGGTGTGAATCAGTCCAACACATGCATGGAAAGTGTGTTATTGGATGTGAGAAAAATCTCAAATCCATGTTAGGGCACTGTCCTGATTAGAAGAGACTAGAAACCACAAATTAGCATGCAAGCTGTCATACTCTCCAGATCCCTTAATTGGGCTGCAGAAGACAAGCAAAACAGCTTGGAAAGTTAAAAGAGGAAGCGGGGGAGGGGAATTGGCCAAGGTTACATTTGTCATGGAACAAATATTGAAAAGAGACTGCAGACTTTCGCAGTTTATGAAGGCTGCTGTACAAGCATTAAATCAGGTTAGTGATGAGAAACTACTAGCCCATAGGCCTAATCTGGCTCTCTAGAGTCCCCAGTCCTGGAGAGCATTCCTGCATTACTTTCTCTGCAGCCTTTCTTCTCTCCAAGGCTCTCTCTACTCCAGAAGAAGATGTCGGGGTCAAGAGTTATTGGGTCCTGATGTCCAGGCCATGGTTCCTTCACTCTACCCTTCCTTTCCTCCCTTCCCTCGGCATGGAAGGTAAGGAGAGAGTGAAGCTGAGCGCAGTGGAATTTAACCCATAACGCCATATCATGCTGTCTGTCTGGATAGCTCAGTGAGTGAGATGAGGTTGGGAATCCAATTCCCCACTGTGCCTCTGGAGGGGAGAGCCAGCCTGTGTGGCCTTGGGCAAGCTGCACAATCCCAGAGCACCCAGAAGACGAGAATGGCAAACCACTGCTGAATACCTGATACCTAGAAAACCCTGGAAAGGGACAACATAAGTCGAGTTTGACTTGATGGCACAGATTAAAAATTAAAATGCCATATTGCATGTTCTTTCTACAGTTCACACGCTGCATCACTTCCCAGCTCATCAAATGGTTCAGCAACTTCCGTGAATTTTATTACATCCAGATGGAAAAATTTGCTAGGCAAGCTGTGTCAGAGGGGGTCATGGATTCCAGCGGCCTGATTGTGACCAGGGACTCTGAGCTCTACCGAATCCTTAATATGCATTACAACAAAGGGAATGATTTTGAGGTAAGCCTACATACTTGGCAAATATTCCTTATATAAAGGGACATACTGTACCTTATTGTAAGGAAATGGACTTGACTCCAGAAGTGGACCGATCTCTGTGTGATACAAGCCTACCTATTTCAGGAGAAGACTAGAAATCAAGACAAGATCATAGAAAGAAAACACACCATATTCTATTCAGTTTAGGGCACCATAGTTTTCCCTGTAGTGTCATAATCTGAGGGAACTGCTCTGCAACAGCATCTTAAACGTGTGTGTGTTAGTGTGTATATTGTTCTTCAGCGTTTTTAGCTTTGCTGTTTTAATAATTTATTGTTACTGTATTTCTTTGGTTTAATATCATGTTTGGGAATTTTTTAGTTTGACATTTTAGAATTCCTGTTGATTGCCTTCCATTTTTGCCCAGTAGATGTTTCTGCCAGTAGATGTTTCTTGTAAATTTATTAAATGCTAATAAATTTGGTAGGTCTAAATCCAATTGCTGTTTCTGGCCAGAATAAACACATAGAACCAACTGCCTGCTGAATGGCACGTCAACGCTTATAGAAATTCCATTAATTCAATGGGTATACTCTAGTCAGAACTACCAGTTGGATTCAGGCCTTAGTCATTTTTGCACTGGAAGCCTTAATGTTATTTCTGCTAACTCTTTGTTAGTAACACACTATTATGGAACACACATACTGTGTGAGGATGTTTGTCATTCAGAATTCATTGGACTGACAATGCTGGCTAGAGGTGTGGGAGTTACAGTTCAACCACACCTGGAAGCAACATCTTCTTCTATATTGATTTAAATAGCCCAAGCTGCTACCATATCTCCATCACTAAGAAGGGAGAGAAAGCCCCACAAAACACTATGGTGGTAAAGGCTTGGTAATTTAATGGCATTGTTTATGGAAAAGGATCAGTTGAACTTTTATGATGCCATCAGATCCTGCTTCTGGCTCATAATTTGTTGTATGCTGAAAGGAATGTAAGTCAACAACAGCTGCCAGCTAATCAACACTTCCCCTATGCGGTGACTCCTTAGGACCCCATATTTTTCTCAGTGAGGAAGAACAGGCAACTGCTTCTCCAAAGCAGGAACCTAACCAGGCATGGTATGCAGCTGGTGCCCAGGACTGTTTTTTCCTGCTCTCTTCCTCATCACCCTCTTTTGCATCCCTCTCTCTTACTATGGCCAATTGGCGTAAGTTTTTCTTGCCTGTTCTAGGGTAATGTCTCTTCTGTTGTCTCTGCTCCACTATTTTTTAAAAGTATCTAATTAGTTTTAAATTAAGTTTGTCCAATCCAATGCAATGCTAAATAAGTGTTGTGGTTGTTTAGTGTTCTCAATTCAGTGCTGTGTTATGTCAGGGAAAAAGAAAGGAAAAAATAGTAGTAGACTGCAGGGACTTGACTCTTTTAATGTTGAGAAGTGGAGCAATTTGAAGTGTGGTGTGGTTTCTTGTCCCGAAGCTATTTGGGAAAAGTGCAAGTTTGTATGTGAATGAAAGGATCTATTCAAGTGAGCCGTGTCCAGTCCCATCAAACCCGGGATAACTTCCCTGTCCAACTGCACTATTAATTTCTGTGCCTTGGGTACAGCCAGTGTGTAAAACAGTTGGATCTTTGTATTGCAACATAATATGGTAAGTATTGTCAGTGATATGTCTGAAAATAACAGGTATAGAAGCCTACTCAAGACTGTTTGCGTATGGACGGTGGCCATTTGAGAGAGTGAGAAGGGAAGTCCATTGGAGTGGGAGAAAAATAGAAAAGACTTTTGAAAAAGTAGAAATAATGGATGGGATTTGTCTGAGGAGAGAGAATACTTGAGGGGAGATCGTGTCTATGTGGTTAAGACTGATTGGTAGTATTACAGTAATAATAAAATGTAACTGTAACCCTAGGTGTCAGTAGCAACTCAAGTACTGTACTGTAGGCCTATCAAATCAATGGAACTTACAAAGGAGTGGATTTACCAAATCCCCACTGATTCAATGTGTCTACTCTCAATGCAGCTTACTAGTGGGTTTCAATCATTGATATGTAAGGTGACAAGAAATGAATAAAATATAATCTCCCAAATTATATTGAATAATATTATATATCTTCTTAATTATGCCCATGCCTACTTCCCAATCACCCTTACCAAGGGAATTAGAAAATGTGACTCTAAAAGTCAGTAATGTAGGCACCTTCTAGTGAGGGGTGGATCCTGGTGGCAGTGCCCTAATGAAAAGAATTTTAAAAGATGTCTATCTTTGCCTTTGAGTGGGACGCATGATGATCCAAGGTGGGATCACCACAGGTAGTGACCAACAGTAAGAGTACATGTTGGGTTTGCCGTAATTTATAAGGAAAGCAACTGGTTTCAGCAATGGAGCAAATACAATTCCCTGCTTCTTCAAAATAAAGATTTTGGGTGATTAACAATTTTCTCTGGAGCAGAAGTAGACTATGTCATGTTTAGTACAATGATTTTTGTCAAAAGAAGATCAGTCCTCCCCCCATGCGAAATTGGTTAATGGTACAGTATGTATCACATCGCTAAACTTCTTATTCTCTCTCTGTAGGTTCCTGGTGGTTTCCTGGATGTTGCTAGTCTGACTCTTCAAGAGTTCTTTAATGCTCTCAGGGCAGGAAAGGACTCAGACCCCTCCTGGAAAAAACCAATTTACAAAATAATTTCCAAGCTGGACAGTGAGATCCCAAATCTGTTCAAATCCTCCAGTTGCCCCAAGGAACTGATCCAAAATTAATGCATGATTATCATGATGACTGACATGTGACGATGAGATTATAGTCTTAATTTCCCTTTCCTTGATATAAAACTGGTCAGTCAAGATTCAGCCTCCACTGTGCACCTTGTTTCTTGACCACATACTGCTTCAGCAATTCAGATCTGAATTCACAAAGAGCACCCTCAGTATTTCTAGGACTTTATGAACATTGAGACTCCCTTTTAAGAAACAGACTTGGCACAGACAGTTTTGGGGCTTTTATATGTTTTTCCCCCTAGGCTTTCCATATTATCTTGGTGCACAGCGTGATGACAATTAGTAGAAGTTGAAAGTAGCAATTTTAAAGGTAGCACGCTGGCTGCATAGCTCAGTGAACTAGATATGTGGCTGAGGAGCCATAGGTTGGGAGTTTGATTCCCTACTGTGCCTCTTCCGAGTACAGCCAGCCGGTTTGGCCTTGGGCAAGCTGCACAGTCTCGGGATGCCCCTTGAAAAAAAGAATGGTAAACTGCTTCTGAGTTCTTTCTGCCTAGAAAACCCTGAAGAGAGTCTCCATAATTTGGAATTGACTTGGCGGCACATTGATTATTGTTGTAATAACAGCAGCTCCTCATGCTATGAAAGGTTGGGGTCCTTCTATGTGCTGTGTGCTATATGCCTACATGGACACTACCTTTCCACTGTTATGTAATCCAGATTACTCCCAGTTTATCTATTATCCATAGTAGAGCCATGCCTATATTACGACAACCAAAAAAAAAAAAGGCCACAAAATATATGCAAGCTTTTATTCCCTTCATCAGACAAGTTGTTCCAAACATGGAGAGGGTGGGTGCAGAGACTTGCCCTTAAAAGTCAGGTGGTGTTCATGCCATCTTGTGTTGTAATGGGAGAAAAGGGCTCTGGAAATGTTCAGGTGGGGTTTATCAGGTGGTTACCTAGTGTTAGGTTTCATCCAGAGTGGTCCATAGACATGCAGGCAGCAGGAAATAACAGAAAAATTTGGCTTACTATCTCACAAAATACATATCTCAACAGAAAACTCACTGCCATCCCCATCTTGTACAAGCTCACTGACATCTTGATAGAAAATAGCAACCACTCTGTCTTTATATTATGAAAAAAAGGCAAAAGTCAACAGTCAACATTCTTTTTATTACAACTAAATTGTAAACCTATCAGGTCCACCTTGGATAACCCCATTGTTCTTGAACAGCAGCTCCCAGAAATCTCAGGCAGTGCATCTGGTGGTGAAGGCTTCTGGGAATTGTAGTTCAAGGACACCTCAGTTACCCAGTATTGGGAACCACTGGTGTACACTGAAAAACTAAGTTTTCAGCAAGTTGTTGTTTAATGTTTTCATTCTCCTATATTATGTTTCAAAACCAAAATTGTGTACGTATCTGCAACTTAACTGTTGCAGATCCTTTCGGCTTCACAGGTATGGTGGATTCAAAATGTGCAACCTTGATTTCTGAAGGAAATCCTGTGATTCTTAAATGATCTGTGTTCTGAGTTTGTATACACCAAGCTGAAAACCTTAAATGGCTTTGTAACGCTCTTACTCTCTTACTTGAAGGCAGCTTGTTCTTAAAAGCTTGCTTCTGTATTTGTAACCAAATACATTACTGTATGTGTGTTGCTATGTTGGAAAATTTTTGAGCACCCTTTATTTTTCTAGAAATAAGTTCATCGTTTTCTTATTTTTTGAAATAAGTGCATTAAGCACATTAAGATCTATCCTTGAAACACCTAATTCTACCCCTTACAGAACAAGGATTCTGCTGATTTTACGATGTTACGATTAGCTGATTTTCCTCAGTTCAACAATAACTTTCATAAACAACAGTTGGATCTAGAATCAGCCTCCTACAGATGGAAGGGCACCCTGTATCTGTAGGTTTCTGTTCTAGCAGAGGAATTCTGATGGCAAAATGGATGTGATCATCGCTGTTGATTCACCCCTTCCCTCCTAATCCCCATGCTCTCTGGAGTTCTGGAAGGTCTTCTGGAGCTGAGTAGGTGACACTGACAACAGCAAATGCAAAAAGTGCCTCCCCCGCACTTTCTCCTAATGGGTCTGTCCTGAAAATTCTGCTCAGGGAATGCTCCCCCAATGGAAAAACAGTTGTGTTCTGTTTCTCATATAAGAAGAATTTACTGAGTGAAAGTGAGAGACAGTGTGGACTGAAGTTTGACAAAAGGGGGTATGAAGAATGCATTACTTCCATGATCGTTGCCTCATAGTTGAGCAGTCCACATTTCAGTCCTAGGCTGCAATGTTAGCAAAGCAACTGGTAAACTTTATCCTGAGCCAACTTGTGTCTAGTCCCCTCCCACCACCTTTTCCAGCTACATGTAATCCCTTAAATGTTCTTCATATAAACTATCTCTAGCAGGAGACCTCTTTTTGGAATCTGTTTATCTTCATCCTGCATGACCTAGTCAAATGGAAGAGAGGTGTTCAATGAAGCTATATTTTGTGTGCCACCAGTGGATTAGCTATATCTGAAAGAATTTACAGATATATACCTTGAACAAAACAAAAGGCAGAGTTTTCTGCCATCTCTGAAATGCTAGCCGTTTCTCATTCCTCCTTTTGGGAAAACATTTTGGGCCAGAATGGTTATTGTATTCCATCTCCATATGCAAAATGTTAGGATCTTCCACATTTCTCTGAGTGGTAAGAACATCCAGGGACAAGCCTTACACAAGGTTGGTTTCTGTAGAAATAGAACACATGGGAAGACGTCTGGTCCCTATTATTTTTTGTAATATTTCTGTTTATTTACAAATATGTAAGTTCTGCTTATAGGCTTGGTGGAGGTGACCAGCATAAAATTCCAACAAAAATCAAATATCTTGACTTATATGAACCTTTCAGAAACAGACATCATGCATCCTGAAGACACAAATGTTATGGTCAGCTAGTCTTCAGAGTTGAAATAACCTATTTTGAAAGTTTTGGGGATTTATAGCCCAGCAAATCTTTAGTCTGAGAATTCAGAGGTAACCCATATATAAGACATGAAGAGCTATTGCCACACCCACACACCAAAAAAAGATCTGGTTTGTAGTCCAGGATGTCAAGGATGCTCCTGCTGTGACACTGACAGATAATCAGCCCTTAAGGATTTGCTTCTCATAATGGTGTATCTCTACGGTCTATTTGTCCTGTGAGATGCCCCACTAGTGTACCCACTCTTCCTGCTCCCTTCCTTTACTATATCATTATGGAACTTTCTAGTACTATTTTTGCTGCGCACAGATCTAGCTTGCTTCACACTGGATAGGGGGATATGGGAAAGTTTGGCAACTCGAGATTTCTCCACTGTTCTGCTAAGAAACCATGATGAGCAGCATCACTCCTTTATACATAAACGGAAAGGCGGGCGACAATATTACACGTAGCTTTCCCATCTTTCCTGATTTTTACCACTGCCACCCTCTAATTTACCTAAAGGCCAAAAAAAAAAATCCCACCTCTGGCACAACAACAGTGAAAGTGGACCTCAGTGAACTAGGTATCAAGTTAAGGCAAAGGCTAATTTTTAATTTTTTAAAGGAGACGTTAGGTGAAATATGCTGAAAGTCCGTTTAGAAGAAGGGGCTGTTCTTCAGTGCCATTTGGGCCAGCAATCTAAATTTTAATCTGAGGCCACATTGTCCTTGACCCTCGAAACTGGGATTCTCTTTCAAAAAAAAAAAAACCAAACAGAAATAGCCGAGGGGCGGCGTGGGGCACGTGCTGGAGGTTTTTAAAACAGCCATTCCGTGACTTGTCGAAGCTGAACCTCGAAGCCCTCGTCTTCGTTTCCAAAGTCCACGGAAAGTTTCTATGGCGGGAAACCGCGGACCAGGCCTTGTCGCCGCTCCGCCCCACCCCGCCACGCGAAGGGAGGGAAGGAAGGCCGAGCACCGGGACGCCGCTTCGCCGCAGATCAGCCCCTCCGCCTTCGCCCCCGCGGGTCCGCGCCCCACCCCCAGGCGGCCACAGCCCCTTCTCGAGGCCGGCCTGAGTCCCGGCCGCGGCCTTCGCGGCGCCCCGACGGCCGAAGCCGCCTCCTTCCGAACCCGACGCGAGCGAGTCCCGCCCTCTCCGGTCGGTGGCGTCACGGAGGCGGGAGGAGCTCCGCCGGCTATATGCAGATGAGGCTCAGCCGCCAGGCATTGTGGGAGAGGAGAAATCCGGAGCGGCTCCGACTTGGCGGCGCGGAGTCGCCTCGAAGTTCGCCGGGCGCGGTGTGTCGGTGTGTTTGACCGTGCGCCGGTGGCGGCGGCTGAAGGAGAAGAGCGAGGCGGAGCAGTCCACTGTGCCTTGGAGTGCGGCCGGGCGGGCTGGGGTGGACGTGGGCCGGAGAGAAAAGCATACTTACCTGGCAGGGGAGATACCTTGATCATGAAGGAGGTTTTCCCAGGGTGAGGCTCATCCATTGCACTCCGGGTGTGCTGACCCCTGCGATTTCCCCAAATGCGGGAAACTCGACTGCATAATTTGTGGTAGTGGGGGACTGCGTTCGCGCTTTCCCCTGACATTCTGGTTCAAAAAACAGAAGTGTACTTCTCATTGCTTTGGCAGATGGGCTGCGTTCTCAGGCACTCTGTTTACTGCGGCCCTTTTCTCACTTTCAGAGGGATTCACCTCCTGTAGAACCTCATTCTAATCCATCTGAGAGTTCTGTCATCCTTGCATCTCTTCTGAATGCCTTTTCAGTCTATTGTTTCCATCTTCTTTGCTTTATCTTGGTCACCTAACATATTCCCTGTTGATATTTGAGTTTAAATTCATAGCGAACGGGCTCGAGTAATTCAGGGAAGCGGTGAGCAAGGATCCACCAGTGTGCCGTCCTCCAGGACATCTGCCCCTGAAGAAGACTGTGGTTGCATGGGGGGGGGGGGGGCGCTGGTGGAGGGAGAGAGGGGGCAGAGGCGTTAGAGGTTTGTTTAGCTGACGACAAGGGGGGGGAGAGAGCAGGATTTGATTGCTTGGGAGGAAGTGATAAATGTGGGGGGAAATGGGCAAGCTTTGAGGAATAACAAACAAACCTGGTGGAGGAAGGAAGGATAAGGCAGTACAGACGGAGAAAGAAAGTGAGCAGGAGGACATATTAAAAGAGTTCCCGAATCTCCCATACTGGAGGAGGTTTGCTGCCAGATCCTATTGAGAGCAGTGCTGCAAAAGGAGAGCTAGAGCAGTGGTTCTTAACCTTGGGTTACTCGGGTGTTTTTGAACTGCAGCTCCCAGAAACCCCAGCCAGCACAGCTGGTGGTAAAGGCTTCTGGGAGTTGCAGTCCAAAAAGACCTGAGTAACCCAAGGTTAAGAACCACTGAGCTAGAGCTTGTAGAACGGACTGTGGTTGTGTACCCACACAATCAGCGTGGGGGGCAGAGGGTGATTCGTCTCACTCCCTCTTTACTCCAGCAACCACGCAAAGGAGACTGGGCGAGGCACCCCTGTGGTGGGGCCATCTGCGTGATACGGAGCAACCGATTGAGGCCGATGATGGATCGCGAGTGGTTTGGGCCAGCCCCGATGTGAGGAGTGATTGACTGGACAACACCTGAAGTCAGGGTCCAGAGTTATAAAGTTCTGCCTGAGTTAAGTTTGATTGACCCATTTGAGGCGGTTGAGCAAGAAGTGTTAAGCAATAAAAAGGTACCTGTTAAAGTTTTAAGCCAGCCTCCATCTCTCATTTCCGCGCCTATGGCGGTGGCCGCCCATGGCAGGAGAAGGACCTGTTCACAGAAGCTATGGGCTATGCCCTGCAGGGACACCCAAGACAGCCAGGTCATAGTGGAGAGTTTGACTAAACGTGATCCAACTGGAGCAGGAACTGGCAAGCCACTCCAGTATCTTTGCCAAGAAAACTCCAGGGACAGAAACAAAAGGCTAAAACATGACACTGGAAAATGAGCTCTTCAGGTCAGAAGGCGTCCAACATACTACTGAGGAAGAGCAGAGGACAAGTGTAGCTCCAGAATTAATGAAGTGGCTGGGCCAAAGCCGAAAGGACGCTCAGCTGCCGACGCAACTGGAAGTAAAAGGAAAGTCCGATGGTGCAAAGAAAACTATTGCATAGGATCCTGAAATGTAAGATCTATGAACCTCAGTAAGCTGGATGTGGTCAAACAGAAGATGGCAAGAATAAACATTGACATCCTTGATGTCAGTGAACAAAAATGGACGGGAATGGGCAAATTCAGCTATTGTGGGCAAGAAGCCCATAGAAGGAATGGAGTAGCCCTCATAGTCAACAAAAGAGTGGGAAAAGCTGTACTGCGATACAATCTCAAAAATGATAGAATGATGTCAATAAGAATCCAAGGCAGACCTTTCAACATCACAGTAATCCAAGTTTATGCACCAATCACTGATGCTGAAGAGGCTGAAATAGACCAATTCTATGAGGACTTACAACACCTTCTAGAACTGACACCAAAGAAAGACATTCTTCTCATCATAGGGGATTGGAATGCTAAAGTTGGGAGTCAAGAGACAAAAGGAACAACAGGTAAGTTTGGCCTTGGAGGGCAAACACTAAAGCTTCTCAAGAGAACAAGCTGGTTACCACAAACACTCTTTTCCAACAACACAAGAGGTGACCCACATGGACACCTTCTAGAATTGAAACCAAAGAAAGATGTTCTTATCATAGGCAACTGGAATGCTAAAGTAGGGATTGTATTCTCTGCAGTGGTTTTTCCTACTTGAATCAGTTTAAGCTTGAGTTTTGCTATAAGTAGCTGATGATCAGAGCCACAAATCAGCTCCAGGTCTTGTTTTTGCTGACTGGGCAATACAGTAATCAGACAGGTTATATTCTCTGCAGCCAGAGATGGAGAAGCTCTATACAGTTATATATGCAGAAATATGGAGGTGGAATCTATCTAATGCGAGCATTCACTTCTCTCAGTCAGAATGAGGTTTCAAACCTTCAATAGTTATTTCTGGAAGGTCCAGGGAAACGATTTACATCCACTTGAATATCTGACTTCTCTTCCACACCTTTTCTCCTACCCCGTTTTGCATAGGGGTAGAATTCAAGTCTCTATTAGGCCACCTCACCTCTGTGGAACACCGGATTTGGTACATCTATAGCTGATGTTATTGGGGAGGGTGGAAAACCCAGCCCACCTGTGGTTCCCATACTTTTGGCTCGTCCTGGGTCTGGACGGGCTCATGCCCTGGCTTGTTCTCCCTTGTTGTAGATGTCTTCAGTGTGGAAGGGATTCGAACTGCCCTTCTCAGCTACAGTAGACGCTGCTCTACGTCCTCTATTCAGAGCATGTCTCAAGACTGAAGGATCCCCTAATCTAATCAGACCTCTTAGAAAGAAATACCTCTGAAAATGGGAATAGGACCGCAGTAAACAAAGTGCCTGAGAATGCAGCCCAGAACCCCCCCCCCCCCCGCCAAAGCAATGAGAAGTACACTTCTGTTTTTTGAACCAGAATGTCAGGGGAAAGCGCGAACACAGTCCCCCACTACCACAAATTATGCAGTCGAGTTTCCCGCATTTGGGACTGCAACTCCCAGAAGCCTTTACCACCAGCTGTGCTGGCTGGGGTTTCTGGGAGCTGCAGTTCAAAAACACCCGAGTAACCCAAGGTTAAGAACCACTGCTCTAGCTCTCCTTTTGCAGCACTGCTCTCAATAGGATCTGGCAGCAAACCTCCTCCAGTATGGGAGATTCGGGAACTCTTTTAATATGTCCTCCTGCTCACTTTCTTTCTCCGTCTGTACTGCCTTATCCTTCCTTCCTCCACCAGGTTGAGCTTGCCCATTTCCCCCCACATTTATCACTTCCTCCCAAGCAATCAAATCCTGCTGTCTCCCCCCCCCTTGTCGTCAGCTAAACAAACCTCTAACGCCTCTGCCCCCTCTCTCCCTTCTGGCTCTATCTCCACCAGCGCCCCCCCCCATGCAACCACAGTCTTCTTCAGGGGCAGATGTCCTGGAGGACGGCACACTGGTGGATCCTTGCTCGCCGCTTCCCTGAATTACTCGAGCCCGTTCGCTATGAATTTAAACTCAAATATCAACAGGGAATATGTTAGGTGACCAAGATAAAACAAAGAAGATGGAAACAATAGACTGAAAAGGCATTCAGAAGAGATGCAAGGATGACAGAACCTTCAGATGGATTAGAATGAGGTTCTACAGGAGGTGAATCCCTCTGAAAGTGAGAAAAGGGCCACAGTAAACAGAGTGCCTGAGAATGCAGCCCATCTGCCAAAGCAATGAGAAGTACACTTCTGTTTTTTGAACCAGAATGTCAGGGGAAAGCGCGAACGCAGTCCCCCACTACCACAAATTATGCAGTTGAGTTTCCCGCATTTGGGGAAATCGCAGGGGTCAGCACACCCGGAGTGCAATGGATGAGCCTCACCCTGGGAAAACCTCCTTCATGATCAAGGTATCTCCCCTGCCAGGTAAGTATGCTTTTCTCTCCGGCCCACGTCCACCCCAGCCCGCCCGGCCGCACTCCAAGGCACAGTGGACTGCTCCGCCTCGCTCTTCTCCTTCAGCCGCCGCCACCGGCGCACGGTCAAACACACCGACACACCGCGCCCGGCGAACTTCGAGGCGACTCCGCGCCGCCAAGTCGGAGCCGCTCCGGATTTCTCCTCTCCCACAATGCCTGGCGGCTGAGCCTCATCTGCATATAGCCGGCGGAGCTCCTCCCGCCTCCGTGACGCCACCGACCGGAGAGGGCGGGACTCGCTCGCGTCGGGTTCGGAAGGAGGCGGCTTCGGCCGTCGGGGCGCCGCGAAGGCCGCGGCCGGGACTCAGGCCGGCCTCGAGAAGGGGCTGTGGCCGCCTGGGGGTGGGGCGCGGACCCGCGGGGGCGAAGGCGGAGGGGCTGATCTGCGGCGAAGCGGCGTCCCGGTGCTCGGCCTTCCTTCCCTCCCTTCGCGTGGCGGGGTGGGGCGGAGCGGCGACAAGGCCTGGTCCGCGGTTTCCCGCCATAGAAACTTTCCGTGGACTTTGGAAACGAAGACGAGGGCTTCGAGGTTCAGCTTCGACAAGTCACGGAATGGCTGTTTTAAAAACCTCCAGCACGTGCCCCACGCCGCCCCTCGGCTATTTCTGTTTGGTTTTTTTTTTTAAAGAGAATCCCAGTTTCGAGGGTCAAGGACAATGTGGCCTCAGATTAAAATTTAGATTGCTGGCCCAAATGGCACTGAAGAACAGCCCCTTCTTCTAAACGGACTTTCAGCATATTTCACCTAACGTCTCCTTTAAAAAATTAAAAATTGGGGAGTTAGGCTAGTGGCCAGCCTCTTGAGAGGGTTGTGGCTGCTTGGGTACCGGGCGCAACATGGAACTGTTGTGGGGAGGGGTCAAGCATGGATCTCTGGCTGTAATTGTAGAACATCAACCACCTGGCCTAGGGGGAGAGAGAGCTTTCAGGCCGGAGCTGCCCCTGGGACCGCACCAGACCATCGTGCCTACACCCAGAAGGAGCCAAAGACCATCTGCCGACCATAGCTCACTGTGTGAGAGGCAGTGAGTCTGTGGTTGGGACCCTGCTGGATCTCCCTCTGTGGTTACAGGCCTTGCGGCCTGCTGCTCCTGGCTGCCTCACCCCCTCTCAACATCAACCACCTGGCCTAGGGGGAGAGAGAGCTTTCAGGCCGGAGCTGCCCCTGGGACCGCACCAGACCAGCGTGCCTGCACCCAGAAGGAGCCAAAGACCATCTGCCGACCATAGCTCACTGTGTGAGAGGCAGTGAGTCTGTGGTTGGGACCCTGCAGGATCTCCCTCTGTGGTTACAGGCCTTGCGGCCTACTGCTCCTGGCTGCCTCACCCCCTCTCAACATCAACCACCTGGCCTAGGGGGAGAGAGAGCTTACAGGCCGGAGCTGCCCCTGGGACCGCACCAGACCATCGTGCCTACACCCAGAAGGAGCTAAAGACCATCTGCCGGCCATTAAGAGCCTCGTGGCGCAGTGGTTAAAACGCTGTACTGCAGCTAAAACTGTGCTCACGACCTGGGGTTCAAATCCCAGGTAGCCGGCTCAAGGTTGACTCAGCCTTCCATCCTTCCGAGGTCGGTAAAATGAGTACCCAGCTTGCTGGGGGGGCAATGTGTAGCCTTTATAATTAAAATTGTAAACCGCCCGGAGAGTGCTTGTAGCGCTATGGGGCGGTATATAAGTCCAATAAATAAATAAATAAAATAAATAAATCTCTCTCACATTCACATTACACAATAAACGCTCATCAGTGCCCACCAAAAAATCAAGAGATCCTTGCTCATTGTTAGTACTCAGAACACTTTATATTAATCAAAGCAGTAATTTAATTAACGTCCTTTTCCAGCAAAAAGGACATAACTATAAAGATAGGCCATTGTTGAATTAATTGTAGAAGGAAATGAGCTTAATATGTTATGAAGCATTAAGAAATTAAAACAGCATCTTAGAAGAGAAAGCTAAAAAGAAAGTGGTTACGATGGCTAAGTAATTCATATTTTATCTTTTGAAAGGCTATAAGTGATATTTCGGCTTGGAGAAGCAGGCAACAGATTTGCACAAAAGAGAACACAGAACACTTCTACAAATGACTGATGGCTGAGGATTCTGTTCCTTGGGCTTAGAATTCCTCCAGATATAACTAATGTGTCAGAGGAGGCAAGATATAAATTCAAACAGGATTGCTCACCAGGTTATCCTGGTGATTGCAGCTGGAGAGAGAAAGAAATAATCAAGGTATGCCTTTCCACCTTGAATGAGTTCAACTCTCCAGGGCCGGATGAACTGCTTCTGAGAGTACTGAAGGAACTGGCTGAAGAGCTTTCAGAACCGCTATCCAATATTTTATTGAAATCATGGGAAACAGGCGAAGTGCCAGAGGACTGGAGGATGACCTGTGTTGTCCCTGTCTTCAAAAATGACAAAAAAGAGGAACCTGGGAACTACAAGCCAGTCAGCTTGACATCAATCCCAGGTAAAATTCTGGAACAGATCGTAAAATGGTCATTGTGCAAGCAGCTAAAAAACAATGCAGTAATAACTTGAAGCCAACATGGATTTGTGAAGAATGCTCAGTGAAGAACAAATCCTTGCCAAAATGCCAATCTCATTTTTTGATCAGGTCACCTCTGATAGACACAGGGAATGATTTAGATGTGGTATATCTTGACTTCAGTAAACCTTTTGACAAACTGCCCCATGATATCTTGATTAGCAAGCTAACTAGGTGTGTACTGGATAGATCAAGTAACTAGATAGAGGAGGTAACTAGGGTGGTACTCCAAGACTCAGTCCTGGGCCCGGTGCTCTTCAATATTTTTATTAATGACTTGGATGAGAGAGTGCAGGGAATGCTTGTAAAAGTTACAGACGATACCAAATTGTGCAGAATAGCTAATACCCTAGAAGACGGAAACAAAATTAAAAATGACCTTGATATGATGGAACACTGGGCCGAAAGCAAAAGAATGAAATTCAACAGGTATAAGTAAGAAGTCCTGCACCCCGGGAAAATAAACTAATTGCACAGCTACAAGATGGGGGATACCTGGCTCAGCAAAACTACGAGTGAGAAGGATCTTTGAATTGTCGATCACAAGCTACCAGTAAATATGAGCCAACAGTGTGATGTGGCTACAAAAAAGGCTAATGCTATTTTAGGTTGCATTCATAGTAGTTTTCAAATCCTGCAAGGTGCTGGTTCCCTTCTATTCAGCACTGGTTAGGCCTCACCTTGAGTACTGTATCCAGTTCTAGACACCACACTTCAAGAAGGATGCTAAGAGATTGGAACAAGTTCAGAGGAGGGCAACAAGGATGATCAGGGGGCTGGAAACCAAGCCTTATGAGGAAAGACTGAAAGACTTGGGCATGTTTAGCCTTGAGAAAAAAATACTGAGGGGTGAAATGATAGCACTTTTCAAATATTTGATGGGCTGTGATACAGAGAAGGCGCAAGATCTGTTCTCGGTCATCCCAGACCGCAGGACATGCAACATGTCCTGCGGTCTGGAAAAATGTCCTAACTCTTAGAGCAGTACAAGAGTGGATCCAGTTACCTCAGGAGCTGGTGAGTGCTCCAACACTAGAGGCATTCAAGAAAAACTTAGAAAATCACCTGGCAGATATGCTTTGATTGTATTCCTGCATTGAGCAGGGGGTTGGACTTGATGGCCTTGTAGGCCCCTCCCAACTTCACTTTTCTATGATCTCTATGATTAAATTCAGAAACAGGAGTGCCTCTCCAAGGTGATCCAATGTTTTCTTCTTTTTGCAATATTAGGTGCAATAAGATGTTCAGAAAAAAATCAGCTGATGTTATTTGTTGTTGCTCTGTGAGCAATGCTACTGGAAAAATGAGAGAAAGCAATGCAAATTTGATTTGCACCTTTATATACGTAGGATAGCCAACAAAGTATTTACTAACTGTAGTTTTTATGCTGGATCATCACCTTAATTACCTAAAGATGCATCTAGAAGAAAACAGATGTAGGATTATAATGAGCTCAGTCTTCTGTGAGAAATATATTTGCTTATTCACACACAGTACAAAAAATAATTAGAAAGCACCAATACAAAAGTGGTGGGCAGATAAAACAAGATGGGAAGGGAGGAGAGAGCTGAAATAAACAGGAAGAGGGCAGAGATTATATTAGCTATTTCCTGTCTTCTGCTTTTTAAATGTCATAATTCTACTACTTTTGCACCATAGTGCAAAAGTGAAAACTACAAATGGAAAATACAAATAAAATTGGAAAGTGTAGCCGTCAAAATGTGAAGGGTCAGGAATGGTGGGGCTGCGTAAAGCAAGGAGGAAAGGGAACTCAAAATAAGCAGGGAGTGGGTTCAGAAGAAAGGCAAACAGGGATGGTGATCTGTGTTGGGAGGAAGTGAGCATTTCTGGATGTGGGTGGACAGACAGTACCAGAGTAATACCTATCCCATGTAGGGTCACCAATAGTGGAAGGATATTCAAATCTGTAACAAAAACATACCAAAACAATGTTGTTTTATAATGATGGTATTTGTAAACCACCCAGAGTGACCTTGGTAGCCAGATGGGCGGTATAAAAATCAGTCAGAGGACACAGTGTAGAGCAATCTCAGAATGACTGGGGACACTGCCTCAGGTTGAATGAGCCATCTGTTTAGATGTTCTGTAATGAGATAAACTTACCATACTTAAGGAGGAGAAGCTAACCCCCTTACATAGAAATATAGACAGTCTTTCACACATAGACACAAGATTGGAAGGCAGATTCTTTGCTTTTATGAAAAGCCTACATGCAAGCAGGCTCATCTTTCTTCCAGACTTACTACTTTCAATGTAGAGAAAGAAGTGACTGAGTAGAGGTCCTCTTTAACTGTGGGGTGCTTATTAGGGTAGGGGATGACTAGAGTAGGGCTTATGAAAGGCATCCCTTTCCTAATAGCATGGAATGCTTTAGAGCAGATGCATATTTTAGGTGCTTTTTCCTGTGCACTGTTGTGCACCTGGAACAAGTGCCTCACTTGCCTTGCCTTTGTTACAGATCTGCTGCTTGGTCTTGATGTTAATATCATCATATGGGTCGCCCCCCCCATTCAGTAGGGACCACCCACTGAGGATCTAAAGTGCAGGACAGGCTCTGTGTATCCAAAGTAATCCTTGCTCATTTTGGTTAAGAAATTAACAACTTAATTCGGTAAAGTAGGAAAAAATTCAACTTTAAAGGAGAAGATTGAACTAGACTTTTTTAATGTGTAGCCTTTATAATTAAAATTGTAAACCGCCCGGAGAGTGCTTGTAGCGCTATGGGGCGGTATATAAATCCAATAAATAAATAAATAAATAAATAAAAACAGTACTCACAATCTGACCAGAGGAGGCCGTGCTAGATCTATGAAGAGAGAATTGCATGTCTAGTAAATCAAAACTTTATTTATCAGCGGATGGATTCTGAGCTGTCCGTGATGGATCAGGAAGGAGATCTTGGTGTGCTGGTGGACAGCTTGATGAAAGTGTCAACTCCAGTGTGTGGCAGCAGTGAAGAAGGCCAGTTCCATGCTAGGGATCATTAAAAAGGGAATTTAAACTAAACCAGCCAACATTATAATGCCCTTGTCCAAAACAATGGCAAGGCCGCACCTGGAGTATGGCATACAGTTCTAGTTGCCGCAACTCAAAAAAGACAAAGTGGAACTGGAAAAGATGCAGAAGAGAGTGACTAAAATGATGATTGGGCAGGGGCACTCCCTTATGAGTAAAAGCTACAGTATTTGAGAAAAGGCGCCTGAGGGGGGCATGATTGAGGGGGACATGACTGAGACATATAAAATGATGCAGGAGATAAGTGGACAGAGGGAAGTGCTTTCCCCTCTCATGCAATACCAGAACCAGGGGACATCCACTCAAATAGCATGTCGGGAGAGTGAGAGCAGACGAAAGAAAAGATTTCTTGGCTCAGTGTATTAAGTCTGTGGAACTCCTTGCCCCAGGATGTGGTGATGGTATCTGGTCTAAATGCCTTTAAAAGGGGATTGGATAGATTCCTGGAGGATAAGTCCATCACAGGTTACAAGCCATGATGGGGGTGTATAATCTCCAGGCTTCAAAGGAAGGTACCTCAACATGCCAGATGCAGGGGAGGGGGACCAGGAGACAAGTATCCAGCTGTCTCATGTGCTTCCAGAGGCATCTGGTGGGGACACAGTGAGATATAGGAAGCTGGATTAGATGGGCCCTTGGCCTGATCCAGCAGGGCTCTTATGTTCTTATGAAGCAAAACAGATGGAACCAGCTGAGCAGTGAGCACCATGGTATAACACTGGATGTGATATGTGGATATCTCTGAATAGACTACACAGTGATTTATTTATTTATTTATTTGATTTTTATCCCGCCTATCTGGACCAACGGTGATGTTGGATGATTTAAGGACAATTTAGAGAAATGAGGATATTTATCTGCCACAGTAACAATGTGTGAAAGTGAAGAAAACAAAACCACGGAACATCTACAGTGGTGTCCTGCTTAACGACGAATCCGCTTCATGATGTGTTTTTTGCGATCGCAAAACGATGATTGACTGGGGAAAATCTGCTTCCCGACGATTGGCTCCCTGCTTCGGGAACCGGTTTTTCCATTTACGATGATCAGAAAACAGCTGATTGTTGGGGTTCGAAATGGCCGCCCACTGTTCAAAATGGCTCCCCGCTGTACTTAGGACGGATTCCTTGCATTACCAGGCACCAGAAAATGGCCGCCCTATGGAGGATCTTCGCTGGACACTGAGGTATTTCGCCCATTGGAACGCATTGAGCGGTTTTCAATGCGTTTCAATAGGCTTTTTACTTTTGTTTGATGACGATTTCGTTCTACAGCGATTTCGCTGGAACGGATTAAAGTCGTCAAGCAAGGCATGACTGTGTATCATGACTGTGTTCATTATGTTCTGCAACATGTGCAGAAGATGATCTTGCCAGTGGAAAAAGGGATACAATTGATGTATTTTGGCCCAAAATTATTTTATTTCCTTTAACATATAATTATTTCTATATCATTGTATTTATACAAATCTTCATTTAATGGTTGTTGTTGGTTTTTCGGGCTCTTTGGCCGTGTTCTGAAGGTTTTGCCAGTCTCTGTGGCCGGCACCTTCAGAAGACAACACCATAATGTTTTTATGGTTTTTTAAAATGCCTTATAAGTGACTATTAATACAACCCATCACAATGCTCTAACATGAATAATGAATTTTTAAAAAACAGTTTAAGAAAGGCTAGCTCCAAAGGAATGTTCAGGGATAGTTTACACATTTCTTCACATCCTCTTAGTCTATTTCCCCGAACACTGCATTAATCTGTGTCACTGCATATTTTGGGGTCTCTGCTTTCTTATTTTCAATATGTGTGCCTGTTTGTAAAAGAAATCAGAAATTTCTTTTAACGGAGACTTCTTTCCTACTTATTTACGCTTATCTAGCCAAATGAGTAACTGAAACCTTATGGACAGACAAGGTGGCCTTTACTTCTCCATGACTGGTCACTTCCTAGAGCAGTAGAATGTTGTCACTTTCCAACAAGGCTGGTGTTAAAAATAATCATCTCTCTTTTCTGACTGATGTGGTTTATTTTGCAAACTATTAATTTGTTTAATTCTACTTAGAGATAGGTTTAGTGACAGGATTTTATCTCTTTTAATGTATTTGTTGTATTTTATTTTGTATTTTTCAATATTTGTATTTAATGTGTTGTGAACTGCCCAGAGATTGCAATGGGGGTGTTGTACAAGTTGAAATTATAAATAAATAAGTCATGCAGCAGAAAGCTCACACTTCAAAAACACTTCATCACTCTGTTCTGAGTTAGAAGCCCAGGTTATAGTGAGGAAAATGGTTAGGAATTAAAAGGAATGCAGGAAAATAGAACCCAGAAACACTTTTCAGACCAAACATAACAAAAACTGTATTCAAATTTTATTATTTTTCACATATTACATATTTAAACAGCAAATATTCATTTTATATATATGAACAAAAATATAGGGGGGACACTACAATCAGCAATCCATCACTGAGCTCTTAAGGGAAAGAAAAAATAGTTTTCATTCCCAGGTGCACAACTTCATGAAGGAAAAGAATCCCGAGGGCTGTTGTGCATGAAACAATGAAATATCATCACTATTTTAGAACTCATAATCTGTGTTGGTAAATATAACACAACAGTAGTAGTTTCTAAGTTCCACCTTGCCAGCGCCCTTGATCTGGTGGTTCGAGAGCATCTTCATTCCACTTGCTAAATTCTTTCTTTGAATTGTGAGGCTTCATACCTAAATTATTCTGACATTAAAAAGCATTCAAGACTATGACTGTGGATGAAGCAATTTTGACTGTACAGTATTAATTACTGTTAGAATAGCAGACTACAAGTTGTCAAGGCAAGAGGTCACCACTGAGATGATGCTGTTATTCAAGCTTTATAATGCTGTTAAATGATCTGCAGGAGAGGTGACAATATTAATTAGATAACTGATACAGGTACCATATAAAACACAACTTTTATAATCAAAATGGTTGTAGGGTGATGGATTCACAGAACCAAAAGTAGAACATTATAAGCAGCAGCATTTTTTACATTAATAAATTATGCATGTTCCAAGTACTTTTAGTCCCAGGGGGTCCTTTCTCAGGAATGTGTTCTAGGCCACTAACAAAAACACGTGGCAAAGCACAGATCAACTGTTGTAACTCGTGAGCTTGACTTGGAGCCTGATCCCACCGACAATTAAAAAACGCTCTTGTGTTGGGTTCTGCCTTAAAAACACAATTCCGATTTAGGCGTATACATGAGGTACATGCAAACATGGATCGGTGTGGTAGGGGGAGCGAGTTTTTCTGCTCCTCCACCACAGAAACATATATTTTGATGCAGATGAAGAATAGATTCATTGGAATTGATTCCACATATGTGAACACTCGTGATAGGAGGAGATCACTCTAGCCTCTCTGCCCCCTCACCTCCTGCCCAATTGCGCCCCAATCAGCCTGATCGCCTGCCTGCCCCCTCATCCAACCGCCTGCCCCCTCATCCAGCCTCCTGCCCTTGGATTGCCCCCAATTGCATGCCCGTACCTTCACCCATTCAGTCATCTCATGCTGGATCACCCTGTGCCCCCTTGTTTGCCCCCACCAGCCCAATTGGTTGCTAACCCCTGCTCAATTACCTTCCCTGGCAGCCATGACTGACCTTGTTTTGACAGGTGGTGGTGAAGATGGCAGAGTTCACAGCCACAGATGATGGAGGCATGGGCGTCAGCGGCGGCAGAGGCGAGGACACTCACCACAGAAAAAAATTGGATTTGGGATAAAGTCTACATGACATTAGCCGAATCCAAAAGAACCAATCCCTCTACTGGTTTATTCAGGCAATGGGATGAGGCCTGCAGCCTGACTTGGAAATAATGAAACCGATCACAGCTTGGGACTTGGGTTATCTTTTGGTTCAGACTTTAAGAGGCAACAGGTTATTAGAAGCCCAATTTTGATTGATTGCCACAGGCAAGGTTGAAAGTATATTGTATTCTGCCTATGGACATAAGTGTATCTTTTAACAGAATTAATTAAGCTTTTATTAACATTGACTGGTGAAACTGAGTAAGCGACATATAAAAACCAGAATACTGCCTTATATTAAGTCATACTATTGACCACCTACTGTGGCGAGTGAAAGAATCCTGTTTCTGCAGCTCCACTCATCAGCAGGGCCAGTCACCCTCATTAGTGCATATGCACCAACACTGTCGTCTACAACAGAAGTCAAAGACAAATTCTATGATGATTTGGCAGCTACTATCAAAATATTGTATAAGAACAAAGGAGACAGGGGCGACTGCAATAACTACCATGGCATCTCTCTTCTCAGTGTTGTAGGGAAGCTGTTTGCCTGTGTTGTACTGAAAAGATTCCAGGTGCTTGCAGACAGAGTCTACCCAGAATCACAGTGTGGATTTCGAGCTAATAGATCCACCACCGACATGGTATTCTCCCTCAGACAGTTGCAGGAGAAATGTAGGGAACAACAACAGCCACTCTTTGTGGCCTTCACAGATCTCACAAAGGCCTTTGATTTGGTTAGCAGGGATGGCCTTTTTAAAATACTTCCCAAGATTGGATGTCCACCTCGACTCCTTAACATCATCAGGTCCTTTCATGAGGGAATAAAGGGCACTGTAGTTTTTGATGGCTCAACATCAGACCCCTTTGACATCCGAAGCGGAGTGAAACAGGGCTGTGTTCTCGCACCGACCGTTTGGGATCTTTTTTGCTGTCATGCTGATGCACGCTTTTCGAACTGCAACAGAAGGTGTCTATCTCCGGACTAGAACAGACAGAAAGCTCTTTAATCTCTCTAGATTTGAGAGCAAAGACCAAAGTCCAGCTGAAATGCATGTGGGACTTCATCATCCCTGATGATGCAGCTGTTGTTGCCCATTCTGCTGAAGACCTACAACAACTCATGAATTGTTTTATCAAGGCCTGCCAAGACTTTGGACTAACAGTCAGCTTGAAGAAAACACAAGTCATGGGCCAGGGCATGGACTCACATCCCTCTATCACCATCTCCATGCAAGAATTGGAGGTTGTTCATGACTTTGTGTACCTTGGCTCAACAATCTCCGACACTCTCTCCCTAGATGTTGAGCTGGATAAATGCATTGGCAAAGCAGCTATCATGTTCTCTAGACTCACAAAGATAGTATGGCTTAATAAGAAGTTGATGGCGTATACCAAGATCCAGGTCTATAGAGCCTGTGTCCTGAGCACACTCCTGTACTGCAAGCAATCTTGGACCCTTCGTGCACAGCAGGAGTGGGAGTTGAACACATTCCATATGTGTTGTCTCCGACGCATTTTTGGTATCATCCAGTAGGACAAAGTTCCAAAAAGAGTAGTCTTAGAATGAGCTGGAATTTTTAGCATGTATACATTACTGAAACAGTGACATCTATGTTGGCTCAGGCACGTCGTGAGATGTTTTTGGAGAATACAGAATATCTGAACCCATTTGTGAGTCCAGTAGGTCTTTCCCCATGGGGGAGTGTGGGCCTTCAACCTCCTTGCAAGCAAGCAAGCAAGCGGCTGCATACCTGCAGCTCATCTGTGGACTGTGCAGAGTGGTGGACAACTCCCTAGAGGTGAGTTGTCCACCATGCAGGTGAGCGTATGGACTGATATGCTGGAGGCGCTGGAAGCTGAGGAGGTGACTATGACAGTGGGTCATTCCATGGAGGATTGGAAGATTATCCACTGCTGTGACCTGAACTCTGGCCATTGGGAGGAATTATTCATTTCTCTGGAGGCCCAGGCGCACCATGATGAGGCTCGGCAACAGGAGGTAAAATGTTGGAAGGAGCAGTACTGGGCACACTGCTGCCAAAGGGCCACCCTTTTCCTGATGCCAGGCTCCAGACAGACGTATCCAGCAAGCCATCCAGGTGCCCCACCTGCTAGTCCACGGTTGCAGTCACTACACTGGAAAGGCGCAAGATCTCCTGGGTCTGATTGGACTTTGGGTGTGTCATATGGGAGTCATATCATGCCCCAGCTATGCCCTTGACCTCAGAGGGCCATCCAGTGACGGACACAGTATGTGCTGAGGCTACCCTAGTGCAAGACAGTCTCCAAGCCTGCATCAGACACCCTTGCTGTAATATCCCTAGTGTACCTGAGGGGTGTATTGGAACAGGTGGAGGAGGCAGGGACCATCTTGTTTGGGAGAACTCCCTGCACCCTTAAAGAGGGTTGTATGCCAAGTTAGCAGTATTTTGGTTATCAGTAAAAAGAATAAAGAATTTTACTTTACCCACTCTACTGATCGTTCAGTGGAATGCGGTGTGGGAGCCACTCACTCCATTCTAGTCTGGATTCAGGTCTGATTATGGGATGGAGTAAACCCTGAAGAAGAATAGGAGAATATGGCCTTATCACTTGTCCTTGATCTGTTAGCCACTCTTAGTATCATCAGTCATTATATCCATCTAGGTGGAATCATGAGGCTGGAATAAAAGGTACAGGATTATTAGGGGCCCACTTCAGTCCCACCTGTGGGAAATCAATTCCAGAGAAATGCTTTGAGGGATGGGCAATTATCTTGTGGAGTGCTATGGGGCATGGTTTTGTTTCCAGTGCTATTTAACATGTATACAAAGTCACTGGGTCCAGTAATTAGGAAATGTTGGGCTAGGTGTCACCAAAATGCTGATGACACCCAGCTGTATTTTTCTGTTATCTTTAATTGAGGCATGGTTGTGAATGATCCAGGCATGTGTCCAGTTGTGGTGGTGCTCTGGAAGACAATGAGTACACTGAAATCAATTTCTGGTAGAACACGGTCCCTTCCTGGGTCTGGAAGTTAGGTAATTTACTTCTGAATGGGGTTGTACTCCTACTAGAAAAACAGATACACACAGTGGGCACAGCTGGTGATCCATCTCTAGAAACCGATGTGGATTCAGTCACTAGGGTTCTAGCTTCTGCTGTGCATCAGCTACAGTCATTCCTGGATGGGGCTAGCTGATCCAAAATGAGTCATGGATTTGTAGACATCAGTGGAGCACCACAGCACACATTCTATGGGGCTCCCATTGATTGGTTCAGAAACTGCAGCTAGAGCAGAATGTGGTGGCTAGGCTGCTCTGTGGATCTCACTTGACTCCTGCAAAGAAAGCTCTTTACACAGAGACAGTGGATATGTTAATAAAGAACAAAATTGTGAGGATAAAGTTTGCACAGTAACATTTATGGCCACAAATGCAGCATCTTCCAGCACCTTTCCATGTCTATATTCCAAAAGGCAGAACTCACTGTGGACCGTTGGTCCAGACAGGCGGGATAAAAATCAATCAATCAATCAATCAATCAATCAATCAATCAATCAATCAATCAATCAATCAATCAATCAATCAATCAATC